>NW_007253972.1:140895-181209 GCF_000164805.1 Carlito syrichta
ACCTGCCTGCGCCCCGCCCCGAGGTCGGGGCTTTGGAGGATGCGGCCGGGTGAGCTATTGCTTGGGGGGTTCCTCGCACGCTGAAGCGCGAACGCCGGGCAGGGCCCTCCCTGGGAACCGGGTTCCTCCAGTAACGGGAGGCTCACCCCTCTGCAGACCTCTCTGAAGTAGGAGCGCTCTGGGTCGAACGCTCCGGTCTGCAGACGTGGACCGTGCTACCCCCAAACTTGGGGCTGTTTCGCAGCCGAGAAATGGACACTTGCCATCCACGCGTTTACCGTAAAAGCCTGACTCATTTAGTGCATTGGAAGGGAGAGGCGATTTCAGACTTAGAGACCTGGCAGATGAGGAGAGTTGGGGACTGCCTTGTAAATATATGAGGGAGAAATTCTTTAGGGAGTGCCACCCTCGCGCACACTCTCCATCACCCCTTGGTCCCTTCCCCACATTTCTTATAACCCGCAAAAAGTATAAGGTAGTCGGTGGTCTGATGTTGGTTGCATTTAACACTGGTGCAGTGCCACTGCAGAAGGCCTGGCAGGAAAGCCGCAGTGTGCTTTCTGAGGACGGCCACGGCCACGGCCACGGCCACGGCCACCTGGCCGGGAAGCAGCTGCTGCAGCAGTCGGTCTGCAGCATCTTGCGTCTTGGCGGCCAGCGCTGTTCCGCGTTCTGCTGCCCCCAAGGCAGCGCTGTACCGCGTTCTGCTGCCCCCAAGGCAGCGCTGGCGTTCCCTGTGTGGGGCTGGATTTCTTGTTTGTGTCATTTACTCGAATAAGGAAACTGCAATTATAGTGACAAGGTAACACATTACTGCATTTGTGGAGTTTCTGATGACGACTAAGTTAGATTCATTTTGAAATATGTAAGAGACTGAACAAATCGTATCATAAAAAATAATGTGTACAATCTTGAAAAGCAGTTAAAGAACTGGCTTTTTAAAAAGTACTTGAGTTGTATTTGCGTGTAAGGATCTCAAAGTCAGTGTTGTTTTCTAATTATACAAAACCAAGTGTACAGCTCTGCATAAAAGCTTAACCATTGATGTCCTTAAGTCCAGTAACATAATATCATGTGTTAAGTACTAAAAAAAAAAAACAAACCTAAAAAGAACTTGCTTAATGCAGTCTTTTAATGGCAGATTCATAAACATGGAAAACAATGGATACATTTTTCTTATTTACAGTCGATTTTCTCAAAACAAAATAAACATTCAAATTCTTGACATGTTGGGTATCATTCATTCAGTTGTTTTGGGTTGAGGATGGAAGGGACCTTGCTGCAGACACAGTGTAAGGTGGGAATCTTGAATGTCAGCTTGTGGGCTGCACTCTATGCCAGGACAGGTGTCACGGGTCCCCGGCATTCAGAGGGGCTGACAGGTAGCACTGCATCATACGCATATGGCTAGAGGGTTCCTCATACTGCAGCCCCCTGCAGTGAGAAACTGTAATCCTGTCCATTATGCAGGGGTGATTGAAAAGAATTTTGAGAGCCTGCAATGTGTGGCACATCAGGAAAGGAAGATGGCGTGGTAGGGAAACTTAAAACACATTGGGTGGACATAACTAATAGGATTTAGGAAGATCAACCTCTATGTGTGTTTTTGACTAAAATTTGTAAATGAGCTGAAATAGCCCATATATTCTTGAACAGAAACATTGCAAAGACTACGGACACAGCATAGTAACCAGATTGCTCCAAACATTGCATTTGTAACAATAAAAAGCAACTACATAGCAATCACGGTTTCTGAGGTATTACTTTGGCACAACTGTTATCATTCAGAGTCTTACTGCAGCCATTTATAAGTTTCAAGTGCACACAAGAACATCATTCATCTCTGTATTGGCAGGCAAGTACTTAACTGTTGTGCAATCGATATTTCTTTTTAGATACTTTTCTGCTCTTTGCATTAGTTATCTTAAGGATACTAATAATAAGCAAACCAAATGCATGAAAGAATTTAATACTAGGTTCCACTGTTATTTTCTGATTTGTCTATTGCTAATTTATCATTTCCTTTTCCAAATATAATGGTATATTATTAATTGCTTCTTTCTGTGTGTTTATGTGGTGCCTAATGCAGTGTGGAATTCAATAAATATTAAATTAGCCAATCAGTCCTTTTGGAAGTTAATTTAGTAGAATTCATACCTTTTCTTCCTGCTAAGTTTTCATTTAAAAAGAATAATTGACATTGTATGAAAGTCACACAACAATTAAAGTTTGAGGCTAAGGATGGAGAAGGAGGGCCAAGGGCAAAATCTTTCATGCCAAAAAATGAAAAATCATCATACCAAAGTGTGTATAATTTGTTGACATTTTTGTGCCAGGGAGTTATCACTGTCACCCAAGAGAAGACAAAGGCATTGGGGGAGGTAGCTCAGAGTGTTTGACATCAGGTATGTAGAAGGTGATCTATCATGCAACCCTTCTTCCCTTTAGAATCTCAACGAAATTGGGAATAGACACAAGGAACCAAAAGGAAATTAAGATATTGCATTAATTGTATTCAGGGTAAAGTCAAATTGAAGAACATGGCTTAAACTCAAGGCCAGAATGGGACATCTTATTCCTTTTCCCCTAACAGCATGCCCACCCAGTTACAGCTGGCCTCCCTAAAATGAGGGTAGGCAGGAAGTGAGCCTGTACAAATTCCTGCATAGAGACCAGGAGCTAAGAAGAGCCTGACAATTTACAGTCTACAAGGCACACAGCATAAGTGAGCAAGAGACAGCCCATGTGTGAGAAGGGACTTTTGTACATCAGCCCTGCCCATTCGTAGCTGGCAGGTTCTCCCCGGCTTTGACCAAGAGGTTTTAATGCAACAGCAGAAACATCTTCCTCAGCACTTTGCTAGAGGGAAGACGTTGTGGCACAAGTTCCTAATTTATGGAACAGAAGAAGTGTCCACCCTAAGCTGCATAGCAACCAGTTGAGAAAAATTGAAGATGACTCAAGTTTTGAGCTAGGGTGTAGAAATCGTTTTGAAGGGGAAAGATGGCAAGCTGCCTTTTAGACCAACTGAATTGGAGGTGTCAGAAGGACATTAGTGAAAATATCCAGCAAGCCTATGGAGATGTGGGTGGAGAGGTCACAGCCAGAAACAGATTCGGAGCCATGGGCACAGGTTGTAGTTAGAATCATGGGAACAGAGGAAATGGCTAAGGAAGAGGAGCTATAGAGAGAATTGAAATCGGAACTTTAAAGACAGCTTCCGTTTGTGGACTGGAGGATAGCAAAAGGCGGGACAGTTGGAGCCAAGTGGGGAGTGTCCCAATTTACTGGCCTACTAGAACAGAGAAGCACAGATGGGAGGTTAGGGAGGGGAAAGTCCTCACCTCAGTGAGGACTGGTGACTAGGAGATTTCTGAAAACCTTCCAGAGAATGGATTCCTCATGATGGGAGAGGCTAAAAATGAGCATGGGTGAGTTGAAAAGAGAATGAGAGGAAGAGAGGAAAAAGAGGAGAAATTAGCCAGGGATGGTGGCACACACCTGAAGTCCCAGCTACTCAGGAGCCCCTGACTCAAAGAAAAAAATAAAAAGAAGAGAAAGCTGTTGTCTACCATCTTTGCAGAAACTTAACATGGGAATGAGTGGAAAAGCAATTAAAGCCTGAATAAAGGCTGATGATGATTCTTTTGTAAGGATAGGGGTATTTGAAGAAGTTCCTAGAGAACTTGGGAGGAACTGCAATGGGAACCAGCAATGGGAGGGAAAGAATTGAAGCTAGGGGAGAAGGGCGTTCTCCTGGTGATTGTGATTTAGCAATGTGTTTCAGTATAACTTGAGTCCCCCCAAGACTGGTTATTTCTGCTCTCAGGCTGCTTTTATCTCTGCAGAGCTAAAATTAAGGCCCCTCCCTACCCATGGACTCTTCCCTACCAACCCTGGCTACTTACACTCAGACTTGAATAATAACTGTTAGGGAAAGATAAAGAATGCCTTGGAACATAGCCTAGGTTTCAATGCATATTACAAACCTCTATGGAAGTGAGTAAATTACCCAACTGGTAATCATCTAAGGACATTACCTTGAAATATTTCTCCCTTAAAAACAAAAAAGTTTAGGTAAGAATGGCTCTAGCAATAAATTATTAGAAATAAATCACATTTATTTTGGCCTGGTAGCCTAGTCTAGTTGAAATATTTTACATGTGCTAGTTTTTGGTGGTTGTTTGTTTGTTTGCTTGTTTGTTTGTTTTTGAGTTGGGGTTTCACTGTTGTCCAGGCTGGAGTCTCACAGCCACCGAAGCCTCAACCTGCTGGACTTAGGCAATCCCTCTGCCTCATCCTTCCAAGTAGCTGGGACTACAGGTACACGCCACCATGCCAGGATAATTTTTTGATTTATTGTAGAGATGAGATCTTGCCAAGATGCCCAGTCTGGTCTCGAACCCCTGGGCTCAGGCATTCCTCTTGCCTCCGCCTCCCAAAGTGCTGGAGCCACTGCACTCAGCCAGTGTGCCAGTATTAAAATGTGAAGCAGCTACATCATCTGGAAGAATCTTGGCTGGGATTTCCAGTCACTGGGATCAGGGAAGCCATCCTGTGGATGGATGGATTACTATTGTCTTTTTAATATTTGAGTTTTTAAGAAAAAATAATTATAATTTACAGTAATATCAAATATTACTTTCAGCAAATAGTCCCTGGAATAGGACTTTATTTTACCATCATAAAAAACTTTTAAGATAATTTAAAAGTATCATTCTAATAAAAAATATTGCAAATGGAATCATTCCAGATTGTTCTTTTAACATTTTAGTAATTTTAAAACCTAATTAGGATATGCTGTTATAAAGGTTACCAGGCTGCAGAATCTGTGACAATACTGTGGGAGAAAAATGTTCTTTTATGGTGAGCCTAACAGACTTTTCAAAAAAGTCAGCTGAGTTGGGAGCTTAAAAACATCAATATAATTTAATTTACTCTATAATGCTTTGCAGACAGTTTTGGGGACGTAGTCATTTATTATCCACAAGCAAATAGAATTCATTTCTATAGTTTCCACATTGAGTGTGGGATTAGTCATGCAGCAAAACCCTGAGTCATTTGGCCAGAAAATTTACTCATAGTTGTATGAACTGCCAATGGGAAATTTGAGAGCTGTTCATAAATCAAATTATAAAGCTCTTAGAGTTATAAATCATGGAGCAGTATTGTTCATTATTATTCAGACAGTGTAAAATATTACCACATTTCTAAGAAGGGGCAATTTACAAAGCACGTTTGAAAGCTGAAGGTACTGCCTTGTAGATCCAAGATGAGTCTTGCTATGTCAGTTATAAGCATCTCTAAATTTTTAGGTGAAAGAAAAAAGGAAGGTAGAAGCTTTGTAGTTGAATGATAACTATGTTACAAGATAAATAAAATCTTGATTAATATTTATGAATTACATTTTATATTATCTTAATAATAAAACTACAGCAACACCAAATAGCTAGATTTCCCCTACTTCTTACAATAATTCTTTATCATTTAGGGCATTTGCATTAAATATCTTGTGCTAATAGATTTGTATGCTAATGTGTCAATGTGCTGATAACCTGAAAGAATAAATTCACTAAGAGAGCATTGGTACCCAGTGTACCAAGGAGAACAGAAAATTGTGATGCGTAACTGAGGATTAGTTAAAAAAAGGTTTCAATACCACATAGTTCCAGGTGTTATTGAAATTATCTCAACATAATGACATTCCATGAATCTAGGAACAGAAAGAAAAGTACATCTTAAAATGTCTTCTTAACCCCAAATACTTTATGGAGTAAAACAGGACAGCAAACAGCCAACACACTAAATTAGAATCAAGTAGAGTTTGTATTTCAAAGAAGAAAGCCACAAACCAAAAAAGCCTGTTCTTGCCAGTTCTGTCTCTACTGTAGAAACTCTTAACCTGGAATTCATGGATAGTTTCTAAGGACCTGAAATTACTTGTGAAAATGTGTGTCTTCTCTCAGTGATGTGATCCGCAACTTTCATTAAGTTCTTACTGAGTTACTCCCCCTTCTCCACTGAGAAGCATCAGAAACACATAAATCCGCACAGGCGCTATGGTTTCTGAATGCAATATTGGATCGTTCTCTCAATCCGTCAATGTTGGTGTCACCTGTGTACCCCTGAGACTGGGAGGAGCATCTCAAGCACTATTGGTTTAGGATGAGCAAAGGAAACTTTCTACTACAACCTATAAAAGTATAGGAAAGTCCCCTAAATGCTGGTGAATGCTGCCCACCTTAAGACTAAGTGGAAATGGTGTGTTTGCTTGTCTTCTTGCAACCTTAAACATACTGGAAGGGAGACAAGTGCGTCCCCTGTGCGTCCCATTAGAAGGTCTGTTCTAACCCTAAGAGAAGAACAGACTGTGTTAACTATGCAGGACCACTTCCACAGACGTCTCTCATTGAAAGAAGGGCTACCTGGATTCCCAAGCTTCCTTCAGACCAAATAAGTATCCCAACTTATAGCTAGATGTTTGAATGGATAAGCTCATTCTAAGCCAACAACAGTGGTTTTGAAATCTAATCTTGGATTCAGAGTCTGCAAAATGTCCATAATCTTAAGACCTAAAAAAGGGAACAAAGGACTTAGCATTAGGCTCCCAGAAACAACTCCCAGACATTCTGGTGAATGTAGCCACCCCTCTTCCAAAATCTTGCACTAAGCCACAGCTTGTAAGGCTTTTCAATATTCAGCATCCTGCTTCAGAGTCTGTACCTGGGGCACTCAGTCCCACCAGGATAATTCTGCACTTCATGGTGAGAAGACTGCCCATCCTCACCAACTGCTCATCTCCACCTACTCATCATTTCTAGCTTCTCAGCAGGGGTGAAATGCTCTGATTCAAATGTTTGTCCTCTCCAAAATTCACACTGAAATTTTATTACAATGGTGACAGTATTCGGAGGTAGGAACTTTGAGAAGTGATTGGGCCTTGAGAGCTCTGCCCTAATGAATGGATTAATGCTGCTGTCTTAGGAGTGGTTTTACTATAAGGAGCTAGTTCAACCCCTTTCTCTCTCTCTCTCTCTCTCTCTCTCTCTCTCTCTCTCTCTCTCTTTCTCTCTCTCTCCCTCCCCCCTTGTCTTCCACCATAGGATGACACAGCAAGAGGGCCCTCACAAAATATCAGCACCTTGATATTAGACTTCCCAGCCTCCAGAACTGTGAACCAATACATTTTTGTTTATTATAAATTACTCAGGGCCAGGCTCGGTGACTCAGCCTGTAATCCCAGCACTTCGGGAGGCTGAGGCTAGTGAATTGCCTGAGCCCGTGGGTTCAAGACCAGTCCGGGCAAATTGGCAAGACCTCGTCTCTACAATAAACCAAAAATTAGCTGGGTGTGGCAGCGCGCACCTGTAGTTCCGGCTCCTTGGGAGTCTAGGACAGAAGGTTTGCCGGAGCCCAGCGGATCAATGCTGGGGTGGCCATGAGTGTGCCACAGCACTCCAGCCTGGGCAACGGAGTGTAACTCCAACTCAAAAAAAAAATTAGTCTGTGGTCTGCTATTGCAGCAGCACAAAAAAGACTGAGACACCACATTGCCATACTTGTGGATCTCAGCTCCCTCCCCACCACCATAGAATACTAGGTCCCAATGTCCCATCTTCATGACCACACTTTGCTACAGTATGAAGATGGTTATTTCATTATGTGACTGTCTAACTCCAGTGGGTAGATCCAGTTTCCAGAGGTATCCTGATCTCTCAGTCTGGCTAGTTCTATTTCTTCCAAGTTCTACTCTGACCCTCTAGGCTGTGAAGGGTTTGGCAACATAATATTAGTGCACTCTACAAGGAAACAGACTTTGAATCAGCACCATTCCCTGAGTGCCTCAGACACCTCTGGGCCCAGCGGACACTGTTCTTTGCATGATTTTATTCCATGGCCATTTGTAATGAGGCAGGAATCCACTTTGAGAAGACATTGCAGGATTGCAGTTAATGTACCAGACTCCCTGGCGGTCTGCCATCTGGTGAACTGCTAAAAATCTGGGTCATAATGCCTGGATTACGGGCACCAGAAGCACCCTGGAAGTTGATTGGTATGATCTTTATTCACCTGCCCCCCTTACCCAAAAGGAATGGGACAACATGCACTGGTCTTCCTCATTACCCAACGACTACCTTGGTGTGGACAACCTAGTTATATGTAGCAATAGCTAACACTTATTGAGTATCCACGCTCTCCTCGACCTCTGCTTAATGCTTTACATGCGTTTAACTCTCACAGCAACCATGAGTAGGTACTCCACTCTTATCCTTATTTCACAAATGAGAACTCTAAGGCTTAGAGATGTAGGGAATTGCCCCCAAGACCACACAGTTAGCTTATTAAGTAAATTAACTCAAATATGTGACTCAGCACATTAATTATGTTTATACCTAAGCTTCTGAGATTATAAAAGTACAAAATTAATGGAGACATTGGTAAATGATGACCAGTTATTTCATTAGTATGTGATATTAGCACAGGGTATAGTGGGATAGATTTTTCAAAGAGAAATTAGCTTGTCCTTTCATGTTATAATTGATTAGATAAATTAATATTTGAAAGTTGAATCACTCTTGATTTCTATGCATAGGCATTGATGATTGGATCAGAATTATTACATTTTACAAACTTTAAAAATTGGTTTAAAGTTGTTAATGTTGTAGAATGCATTTACTTAAAGCAAAAAGCATAATAATCTCATCATGCTTCTAACTTTCAAGGTGAATAAAATGTTCTACATGAATCAAAAAATTATGGAATAGAAGGCATTTTATATGACTTACAGTTATCCTAAAATAAAACTTTTGGTTGATTTTACTCTTCTTTGGGCTTAAGTCTGCATCTGTGTTTCTGATAAATGAGAGGGAAAGGCAGATAATTATTGGGGGTAGAAATGTTCATATATTCAAAATGGCCCCCAAATGCCAGAGGAGCTGAGAAACCAAAAAAGGAGGTAGACAGATCCAGTTTGTGGATTTTGGGTGACTTATTGAGGGAAATTAAAGACAAAAGAGTAGTACTGGACAGCTGCAAGACAGGTAGACATCCACTCTGTTACTCCTCAGACCCAAGGATTATACACCATAGGGAAAGGGCATACATGTCTCAGCAAGACAATTAAAGGCAACCCTTAAGAACAGGCAAGATTGCTATATGTATCATAACCTATAATTTATGTGGTCACATCAATGTTGCTTTGATTTAAAAGCAGAAGTACATGTCCTTACACTAGGGACAGTACATACAGTAGAAATCAGGGACATTGATGGGACTGGGGCTAATCAAAAGTCAACATGGAGGGTTAGCATCCAAGATGGAATCATTTTGTCTCCACAGGGAAACAGGTAGTAACAGAATAATGGCCAAGAAGGAAATGCTCAGAGGCCCTAGAGCCATAGGAAAATTTCAGAGTCCCTCTGAGTTTTGCATATACTTTCTTGTGCAAGCTTTCAGATCGTTCTGCCCATGACTGCAGGTCTTTTATTGACAATTGAGGAGGATAAGTGAGTTTATCTTCCACTGTTCTCAGCCTCTGATTTCTGTGCTTTTACCTCTCTGCCAAAGTCTTCTTTGTAAATACATTGAAATGAAAATAACTTACATTGTTTAATTTCAGATAAGACAAAGGCTGGGTCATTTGATACTTAGTTCTTTTGCCAGATCAGAAGCAATGGAGATACTCTGGTTCAGGTGGTGAAGTGAATAGGTATGGAGCCAGTGGTTCCATTAATTCCAGAGGTATTGATCCAAAGATAGAAAGCTGAGCGTTTATGCATGAAAAGAAGAGCAAAAAATAGGGATTTCCCCCCTTTTCTTTGAACCCCATCACCGCTAGAAGTAGAGCTTAGTCAGTGGTAGGATGGATCATGTCAACTTGGAAATCAGAAATACCAGCCTTATCCAATAGAATGGTAATGCTCCAGTAAACAAATAGTGTAGGTCAACATATGTTGTCAGTATCAGATGTCCATAGGGAGATAACAGGTGGAAGTGCAGGCAGCAGACAGAATCTTCTGGCTGGAAATAAATAGACACCCAGGCAGTCAGGAGGTTTGAGGTTGTATCAGCCAGGGTTCTGACAAGAAACAGATGGCCCACTAAAATTAGGATGATTTGAGATGGCTTTAACAAAGGGATTATTTAAGAAAGTATTGACTGGCTATAGGGAAACCACGAGGGATTATGCTACACCTTGGGGCCAGTCATAGTAAAAATGTTATCAACCCCGGACCAAATGAAGAAAGAAAATATGGTTTTTGCAAACAAAGAGCAGAAGAACACATAGACAGGCCTACTGTGAAATGAGGTGACCCCACAGGAAGGGAACATAGAGGATAAATTCTCCTGACTCAGTGTCCTCTCTCTCTCTCTGATCTCCTGCCTGGAACTCAATGACTGAACTCAGCAGGAAAGAAGGCAAGAGAGCCCAAACAGATCAACCTACAGACATAAAGAGTAGAATAGAGACAAGATCTGGAGAGACAAAGAAAGTCTTTCTAGCACTGGTGTCTAAGCAGGACTAAAATCCTAAGAAACACTCAATGATCAGGTCAAGACTATAGTTTCTGAAGGAATGGTATTACAGGGCAGACACTTAGGAAAGGAGGGCACTGTAAGAGACTTAGTCAAATGAAAAAAGCAAAACCAGTTATTGGAATTGACAACTTTTTGCAAAGCTGACTGGATGATCGTTTCTAAGTTTTTTCTTGAGTCCTTGATAGCCTGCCTGTGGGTTATCAACTGGGAATGCTTTCCAGGATCCACTGGGGACCTCAGTTCCCTCATCTGTAAAGTGTGAATACTTGTACCTACCCGAGAGTATGTCTGTGAGGATTAAATGAGTTAGTGCAGGTTAAATGCATAGAATAGTACCTTATATATATTAAATATTCAGTAAATGTTAGCTATGTTTTTATTTGTAGTAAGTGAAAGAGAGGGGATTGGAAAGATGTGCGTATGTCATATACAGGACAGTACAAGGAGCTAAATTAATTCTTTCCTGGATAATGGTTACATGACAATGCATGATATCACTGTCTATTCATTCAGTAAAAGGAAATCTATAAACTCACCAAATAAGAATGTTTCTTTTCTTCCTTTCTCATCATGGAAAGTTTAAAATGATTCAGGTCTAGCCTATCAAGCATACTTAATGTTTCTTGGACTCCCATCAAATCTAAGTAATGCTGTCATAATTTGGCAGCATTGTTGAACCATCTCAAAGTATATTGACCTTTATTTTTAATCAAAGTATTGCCAGAACAACTTGGAAATTGAAGATGGCTGATGTCATGTGAAAATGAAGGAAGTAAAAAGAGTACATTGAAATGTTTGCTAATGGACATTAGAAAAACCTAGAAATTTCCCGCCAGAAGTCAAGAACACTTTGATGAGAAGGGCAACCATGTATTTGTTTTGCTCAGGGGAGTGCAGTAAAAGTGCTCAGAGCACTCTCAATTATTTAAGGCCATTGTGATCTTGATTCCTCTAGAACATATATAACTAAAAACAAATAATATGAGCATCTCTCTCCCCCATGCCCCACCTTGCTAAGTGACTGGGCTGAAACTAGTAGCATATTTCTCTGAGATCATTATGCAGCCACTGGATATGTAGAATTACATTGGCATTAGTTTCCTAGCATGTTGAGATTCATTTAGAGGGAAGTCTTCAGTTCCTATCCTGACCTGAGTACATTGAGGGGTCTTTTGTTTTTATACATCCCATAATTTATATGTATAGAAAGCAATCCAAAACTTTTGAAACATATGAAAGCATACTTATGCTTATGCTTTATTACAGTACTGCACTTGTCTTTCAAAATTGTTACTGAATTTATCAGAGAATTTATATTTAAATACAAAGGCAGATGAGACACCTGAATTACATTTTGATATTCATTTTGTTTCCTTAAGTTTGGTGACTTTTGTTTCTTAGAATTTCAGAAGAGGCTTTTGAATTCCTACATTAGTTGTGTCATTGATTTGTTAAAGTAAAACATAAATGCATTGATAATTTTTCTATTTTAATTCATTTGCTTTCATAAGCTACAAAGCTCCCCTTTTTCTGTGTCTTATTTTTTAGATACTGTGATCTTCATAATATGGATATTGCTTAGGACATTGTTTTTCAAGATGTGGGCTATAATACATTAATGGGTTATGAAATCAGTTTAATGCGCTATGACCAGCACTTTAAAAAATGAAGGCCGGGCTCAGTGGCTCAGCCCGTAATCCCAGCACTTTGGGAGGCCAGGGTGAGTAGCTTGCCTGAGCCCACGGATTCGAGACCAGCCCAGGCAGTAAAACTTGGTGAGACCTTGTCTCCACAATAAATCAGAAATTAGTTATAGTTCCGGCTACTTGGAAGGCTGAGGCGGAAGGACTCCTGGAGCCCAGGAAGTCGACGCTGGGGTGGCCATGAGTGTGCCACTGCACTCCAGCCTGGGTGACAGAGTGAGACTCCAACTCAAAAAACAAAAATTAAATAGAGTAGATAGCATAGAAATTGAAAGAGTGCATTGCATGTAGTAAGGGTAAATATGTTTCCTGGATTTTGTTTTAGTTATGTCTGTCTCTGTGTGTATGTATATGAATGTTTTCCAGATCAAAATGTATTTTTTACTGTGAGCTGCAGACAAAAATAGAGATTGAAAACCATTGGCTTATATTATTCCTCTAACAACATATCTTAAGTGTTAGCTGTGGTTATATTTCATCTCATTTCCTGCGACTATCTGGTAATTAATGAAATGTTTTCTTTCAATAAATAAATAGGGGGCAGATAGTAACTTAATAAATTTTTTAAACCATCAGAAACTAGTAGTGTAAATATATAGTCATATTCATAATATGTCTTCTGAATTTTCTAATTGGCAGGTAACATAAACATTGAATTATCCATTTGTGGATGTTTCAAAAATATTGACCTGAAATCTACTGAAAAGTAGACATCCTAAGTAACTGTATTCATTAAACAATAACTCCCCATTCTCCCTTCTCCCCAACCCCTGGCAGCCACCACCTACTTTCTGTCACTATGAATTTGACTGTTCTAGATACCTCATATAAGGTCTCTCAGTACTTCATATAGTATTTGTATTTTTGGAACAACTTGTTTACTCAACATATATCCTCAAGGTTCATCCATGTTATAGCATGTGTCAAAATTTCCTTCCCTTATAAGGCTGAATAATGTTACTTTATATGTATATACCCCATTTTGCTTATTTATTCATTTGTCAATGGACACTTGGGTTGCTTCCCCTTTTTAGCTATTGTGAATAATGCTGCTGTGAACATGGGTGCCCAAGTATCTCTTCAAGACCCTGCTTTCAAATCTTTGAGTGTATACCCAGAAGTGGCATTGCTGGATCGTATAGTAATTTTCTTTTTATTTTGGGTGAACCTCCATACTGTTTTTCACCAATGGCTGCACCATTTTGCATTCCTGTCAACTGTTCACAGGGTTTTTAATTTCTCCATTGTCTCACCAACAGTTGTGATTTTGCTTTTGTGTTAATAGCCATCCTGATGGCCGTGAAGTTCTTTCTCCTTGTGGTTTTGATTTGCATTTTCCTAATGATTGGTGATGTTGAGCATCTTTTTATGTGATGTTAGCCATTTATATATCATGTATGGGAAAAAAAAGTTTTTGTAAGTCATTTGCCCATTTTTGAATTGTGTTGTGTTTTTTTGTTAAGTTTTAGGAGTTCTATACAATCTGGATGTTAATTCCCTATCAAATACATAATCTAAAAATTTTTTTGCATTCTATAGGTTGCCTTTTTTACTCTGTTAATAGTAAATTTTGATATACAAAACTTTAATTTTCATTTAAATTTTTAAAATTTAAGTTCAGTATTCTTGTTTTATTATTATATTGCCTGGGCCTTTTGGTACCATAGCCAAGAAATCTTTGACAAATCCAATGGCATGAAGCTTTGCCCTATGTTTTCTTATAAGAATTTAATGAAAAATTTGTCTTTAATGGTTTTGCAAGTTTAGTTCTTAGCATGAACAAAAAAGTTTAAAGCAACAAGATGTAACTACTGAAACTGTGTATTTTAAAAGAAAAGGATTGAAAGGAATACTTTTATACTTTTTTATTTCATACACTGTGCGTGATATTTTACTTTTATAATGAACATTGCTGCTTTTTAAATAAAAAGAGAAGATAGAGTTCTCAATTGTGTCACTTTCTGTAGTACTATAAGCACTTAAGTGTAAATGTAAGCACTTAAGTACTAAACTGACATTCCATTTTGTAATAGAAGTGAATTAGTAAGCTTGGGCTGCCATAATAAATACTATAAACTATGAGCCTTATACAACAAAAATTTTATTTTTCACAGTTCTAAAGGCCACAAAGTCCAAGATCCAGACCCAACAGGGTTCTGTTTCTTGTGAAGGCTTTTTTCCTGGCCTGTAGATAGCAGCCTTCTCACAGTGCCCTCACATGGGTGTCCAAGTATCTCTTCAAGACCCTGCTTTCAAATCTTTTGAGTATATACCCACAAGTGGGATTGCTGGATCATATGGTAATTTTATTTTTATTTTGGGGGAACCACCATACTGTTTTCCACCAGTGGCTACACCATTTTACATTCCCACCAACAGTTCACAAGGTTTTTGATTTCTCCATGGCAGAGAAGGAGAAAAAGAAAGATGTCTCTCTTCCTCTTCCTCTTCTTCAAAGACCACTAATCCTGTCACATTAGGGCCCCATACTTACAACCACATAACCTTAATTACCTCCTAAAGCTTCTGTTTCCAAGACCAGTCACACTGGGGGATAAGGCTTCAACATATGAATTTGTAGGGGACATAACCAATTCTTAGAAAGAATATTTTATTTCTTCTGAATAGGGAAACTTCTGTGGTTGAGAAGAGAAGAAATCATACAAAAGACTTGGGGGTTACCAAACAGTTTTATAGTTAAAATTGATTTTCTGGTGGAGTATTGATCTACTGTATGAACAAAGGAAAAATAACAATCAGAAGGGCTGTCCTTTACTTCCTTAGATTTACTAAAATGTGGTGATACATTGGACAAAACATAAAAACAAAAGGGAGATAGTGGGATATAGGCTGAGAGAACCCTCCCTGAAAGCAGTCTTATCTTTTAATTGTAGAGAAAATGGATCTCCACAATTATCACCAACCCCAATGAACTAGGATTCTGGCATCTGTCACCATCACTATATTGTACTTAATTAATCAGTTAATTCTGGAAAAATTCGGTTTTATCAAATAATAATAATTCTGCTTTAGGAAGCTAAAGGCTGTATAGATTGTGTCTCAAGTATGATAGTCTCCTTTTTTTCAGCAAAGGATGCATCCCAAGACCCCCAGTGAATGCCTGAAACTGTGAATAGTACCAAACGCTAGATATATACTATGTTCTTTCTATACTTTCATACCTATGTTAACGTTCAATTTATAAATTGAACTTTATAAATTAGGCACAGTAAGAGATTAACAACAATAACAAATAAAATGCAATGATTATAGCAATATGCTATAATAAAATAAAAGTTATATAAATGAGGTCTCTCTCTCTCTCTCTCAGAATATCATTTTTGTGTTATTTTGTTTGAGTCGAAGTCTCACTCTATCACCCTGGCTAGAGTGCAGTGGCATGATCGTAGCTCACCACAGCCTCTACCTCATGGGCTCAAGCAATCATTAGCCTCCCACGCAGCTGAGAATACAGGCATGTACCACCATGCCCAGCTAATTTTTTGATTTTTTTTTTTTTATACAGATGAGGTCTCTACATGTTGTCCAAAATGGTCTTAAGCTCCTGGGCTCAAACAATCATCCTGCTTCGGCCTCCCAAAGTGCTGGGATTATAGGCTTGAGCCACCACGCCTGGACAGAATATCTTATTGTACTATACCCACCCTTCTTGCGATGAAATGAAATGATATATACAGTGTGGATATGCTAGACAAAGGGATAATTCATATCCAGGGCAAGCAGGATAGCACAAAATTTTGTCACACTTCTCAAAATGGCATGCAATTTAAAACTTATAAACTATTTATTTCTGGAATTTTCCACTTAATGTTTTCAGACTGCAGTTGACTGCAAATAGCTGAAACTAAGGAAAGCAAAACTGGGGAAGCAGAGGAACTACTGTATTGTTTAAATTTGTAAGTAATATATACAATAAAGTAAGGCACTGGAGAAGAAGGAATTAAAGCAAATGGCATGCCTACCAGGAAAAGTAAATAAAGATGAAATAAAGAAGGCAGGTTATTCAATCTAAACTCCTTTTAAACATGATAACTAGACCTGTAGGTCAGGGTTTGGCAAATCCTAGTTTATCTGCCTGCCATCTGTTTTCATACAACCTGTAAGCTAAGAATGTTTTTAACAGTTTTAAATCATTTTTTAAAAATCAGTATAAGAATAACACTTTATGATATATTAAATTGAAGCATCAGTGTTCATAAACAAAGCTTAATTGGGACATGGCCATACTTAATGTGTTTATGTACTGCCTATAGCTGCTTTGATACTATGAGAGCAGAGTTATGTAGTGACAGAGACCATATGGGGCAACCTTATTTCTTTGTAGTGCTGCTCAGTGCACAAATCACAGTGATGTGGCTCTAGTAATTTGAAAGCATTTTGAGTGTCATACTATGACTTTTTTTTTTTTTTATTATCAATCATGCCAAAGAAGAAAAAAAGGCAAAACTAGACTTAGTGCCATCAAAACAGAGTGGAATGTGGGTTGTTTTGTTATCAAATTAGGTGGCAATGTATTGTATTAATTGTACAGTGACACTATAGTTGTGCTAAGAGAATATGATACATAGCAGTATTAGCAGACTAAGCAGTCATTGCAGTATTTCCAACTCACAGGAAAGTAACAATAAGAAAAATTAGAAAATTCAAAATGAAGTACCTCATATTTCACACAACAGAATTTCTTCAAAAAATGAAAGTGAGTCTAAAACCAAAATAAGTTTCTTAGTGGCTCAGTTGTTAGCCAAGCAAGGAAAGCCATTTACTGATCATGAGTTAATTAAATCATACTTGAATGCAATAGCTTAAGACTATAGCCTTCAAAACAGTTGCTCAAAGAATTGGGAACAATGGAAGCAGCACTGTAATCAATTTAAGAACAAGGTAGCTGGGCTCAGTGGCTCAAGCCTGTAATCCCAGCACTTTGGGAGGCTAAGGTGAGGGGATTACCTGAGCCCAAGGGTTCAAGAACAGCCTGAGCAACTTGGTGAGACTCATCTCTGCAATGAATCAAAAATTAGCCAGGTGTGGTATCACGTGCCTGTAGTTCCAGCTATTGGAAAAGTAAGGTGGAAGGATCACCTGAGCCCAGCAGGTCGATGCTGGGGTGGCTGTGAGTGTGCCACTGCACTCCAGCCTGGGTGATGGAGTGAGACTCTGACTCAAAAAAAAAAAAAAAGAGAACAAGGCAAGTGACTGTAAGTTTTTCTTGGTTCTTGATGAATCAACAGAGGTTACTTCTCTTTTTTCTTATTTGAAGAACAAGTACTGAGTTTAGAGTGACTAATTAGCCTCTATAAGTAGTCTTTATGAAATAAACTGTGGGTAAGAATATTTTCAAAGAAATTGGGAAACACTAATTTAGTACAAACTGAAGTGGGATCTACTAAGATGTGTTACAACTGATGGTGGTTAAAAATATGTGTAGAGCAGAAAAAGGCTTAGTTAGATAAATTTACAGAGCTTATGAAAATGTAAGTTTTTTAAGACCTATGGTTATTTACTTTATTATTCATCAGCAGATTCTTTTCAGAAAATATTTGAAACTATTGGGTGTATTTTTTAAAAAGCTTTACTGAAATATAATTCACATACCATGCAATTTATACATTTAAAATGTACAATTCAGTATTTTTATAATATATTCACATAGTTTTGAAACCAGCACCATAAGTCAATTTTTAAAAACATTTTTGTCCCCTCTAAAAGAAATCCCATTGCTCATTCCCTCTTGAACTTTCTGCTCCTCAGTAAGAATCACTAATCTATTTCTGTCTCTATAAATTAGAATTTTTTTAAAAAAATTATTTTAGTTATTCTGAGTCTCTTGAATTTCCATATAAATTTTAAAATCACCTTGACAATTTCTGAAAATATTATGTATTATTGAACCAATAGTGTCAACAGTGAGCGTCATTCATTCTTGTGGACTTGACCATGATCAGTTCCATGAATTTTTTCAGAAATAGAAGTTGAGCATTCTGATTTACCCTAATACACAGCATTTTGAAAGAGATTAGCAATGGCAAAGACTCATTGTACATGTTTGCACTCAGGGCCAAGTTTGAAAATTTTGTGAATGAGACTGCCCACAACTACCCTTATGGACCACTGAATGGCTTTGGAAATAAGATTTTGCTGAATAATTAAAATTTCTTAAATGAATTTATTAGTAAATTACAGGACAGGACAGGCACAGTGGCTCAAGCCTGTAATCCCAGCACTTTGGGAGGCCAAGGCCAGAAGATTGCCTGAGCTCAGTAGTTCAAGACCAGTCTGGGCAACTTGGTGCAACTTTGTCTCTGCAGTAAATCAAAAAATAGGCTGGACATGGTAGTATGTGCCTGTAGTTCCAGCTACTTGGGAGGCTGAGGTAGAAGGATTGCCTGAGCCCAGCAGGTTGAGGCTGTGGTGACCACGAGTGTGCCACTGCACTCCAGCCTGGGCAACAGAGTGAGACTCCTACTCAAAAAAACCAAAACAAAACAGAACTTGCATGGTAAAATTGCATGACAAAACCAGCACTTACAACAATACTTATACTGAAGTAAAGTCATTTTAATAAAAACTAATTTATGATGCATAAGTAATGTCAACTTGCTTTATTCACTTCTCTTGCTGTCAGAAGTTAAAACAAGAAATGTGTTCCCCATCCCCACTCAGATTTTCAATGGATATATTTTTCAGGTTCAGATTACAGTTCCAGCACTGTCTCTCAGATCTCAATACAAATACAAGAAAAATTTCCATATTTCAAATTCCATTTTGCTGTGAAATTGAGGAGCTTCCACCTAAACTTTAATTGAAAGTAATGAATTCGGCAATGTAATGACATATTAGAAGGCAAATATCAAGAGAAGAGTCTAATAGAATTCTATGAAAGTCTCCTAAGAGATGAATAAGCTCAACTAAAATTATAAGCTCATATTGAGAGGTATGGAGTTTCTTGATAATGATTGCACAATATCACAAATATACTAAAAACCATTGAATTGTACACTTTAAATGGGTGTACACACTTTTAAGTGATTAAAATGGAGAATTTATGTTATATAAATTTTATCTCAATTAAGAAAAGTATAAGCTCATAGATTAATATCAATGTATGCCAATACCTATCAGTATGAAAGACATTTTCAAAGAGGAAATATATAAGCTCTCATTACAGGTCAGCATTAGCAGATGGGATTTTGCAATTGATTTTGATAATAGGGAACACTAATTTTGAACCCCAATTAAGCAAGATTCTCAAAAATTATATTATTTTCAATAGTAAATCTCTTGCAAAAAGTTATGTTCAATTATTATATTTTGAATTTTGTGAAAATTTGTTTTCTTTCTTGCTATATAAATAACTATATAATATCCTACATTTGGTCTCTTGGCTTACAATACCTACGATACTTACTATGTAGCCCTTTACAGAAAAAGTTTGTCTGTCAACCCTGCTCTTGCAAATAGATTAATGATATTTACCAGGTGAAAAGTTTGTGTCTGTGGAATGCTCTTAACAGTATATCCTTAGTTAAGTATTGCTTATGGCAAAATACGTAGAATCCATAAATTTATAACTCCCTAAAGGATATTATGCAAGCTCTACAACTCTGACATATAAAATGGCGGTGTGTCACAACTTAAACAGTGTCACAACTCTCCACTATGTGAGGTAACCCTCAGTCCTAATTTAGAGGCCTCACCTATTATTCTGGACCACAGAGTACATATATAATGTGAGAAGGGATGATCTAGGAAGCCAACGGGATGCCTAAGACCTGTTCCGACTTTGCCTGTACCTCTTGATTGCTTTTATCTTTGAAATTATTAAGTAAAGATGGACACTGGGTAAGATCTCTGATATCTGCGAGTCAGATTTGACAGTACAGCACTATGTTTTAGCTCAAGCACTATGCATATACTGGAAAACCTAAAGTACATTTTCAAAGAAGACTCACAAGCAATTTTGGCAAGATCATCCATATTTTCTAAAATGATCACTTAGTTTGGTGAGCAGCATATGTTACCTTCTATTGAAATGTCCTCATATTTCTTGAAGTCATAAGCTCGGTTCTTTCTATAAAGTTTTATTTATTTATAGTTAAATACAATTTCACAAAAACAAACCAATATATGCAAGTAATAAGAATGTTAAGACCTAATGTGCTTTATCATCTGTACATAACAAAAGTTAAGTTTTATAGTTTTAGTCCTAGTCTACCTATGGACTATCATCTACTTTATCAGATTTTGAAAACCTTTTATCCCTCAAAATGTTTATAAAATATACTATTACCTTTGATATATATTTTATGTTTTTTATGGTACAATTCTTCAGGTCGCACCAAGGAATATCTTTCATTTCAAGACTTCAGTGTTTTTAGTGGGGAAAAAAACACTTCTAAGCAACTCTTACTGATTTCCCTGGAATATTTTGGTCTTTGCTCCTTGTGAAATCTGCTATTATTAATGTCTTTTTCCTAAAAATATATAATTTCAGTCCTCTGAGATGCTGTTTCTATAAATTTATGATGTTTCTACTTTGTTTTTAGACTCTTCATAACTATTTGACAAGAAAAAAACTTATGAAGAAAAAATTTTACACCATTTGATGTGACAACTCATTGCATATCACATCATAGAAGCATGAACATCCTTGTAATGATGATGAAATTGGAAGACTTTTGGGTCAAATGAAAAAATATACTAAATTTCATTTGTAAAAACAATAGGAAGCATGTAGGAAGAGTAGTTTACCTGAGTGGCAGGTACTGTTGTGAAACATGCAGTTGTAAATACATTGTGTATTCTTTGTTCTTGTTTTTAAGGAAAAACATTAACTTTTGGGCTACGTCCAGAATAGTATCATCTCCATGGACATTCCCTTCTCCTACAATTTCAGAAAACCTTTGACAACTAATTGAGAAAATGCAGAAGATCTTGCAGACAGATGAAATTACCAATACCCAAGCTTTTAGAAAAGGAAAGAGGAAACGGACAGAGACAATGGACTCAGAGAATGCAAACAGTGACATGGATAAAGGACAGGTTGGTTTTCTGTTACCTTGATTCAGTTTTATTATCTAGTACAACTATAATTCCATTATTTCTTTTATGATTTACTTGTACTTCCCCCTCTTCTATTATGTCATTCTTCCTTTTAATTTTCTATTTAATTGAGATAATATAATTTTATGTTCTCTTTTTAATGTTTAACAAGTTGAATTAGAAACATGCACAATAGACAATATACTGCTTTTATATAAGTACAACCAAATATGTCATTGTTCAAACTTTCTATGATATACCAGGAAAATAAAGACCAGCAAACAGTCAGAAAATATGTTTTCCTCTCCCAAAATACTGCACATTGGAATGCCTCTTCTTTGAGATTTACTGTTTGTTTTTATTTTTAGACCCCAATTGTGGCCTATCTTTACCCCTGATTTGGTCAGGGCCCCTTCTCTACTTTTATTTATTCAGTTGTTCTTTTTAAATCTGAATTGCCCGATTTCATTCACTTCCTATAATTTAAAAAAAATTATCCTTTCTTATAATTTGGACAACCAATCAATGTGTTTATTCTGCATCTTTTTACTTGTGTATTTATGTAATACATTTACTTGTGTATATATCATTTAGTAGTACTTTGGTATTGCAATACAGACCAAAGTCTGAGTTTTCAATCACCACTGTTTTGTTTTTCAAAAAAAAATTATATTGTGTATACTTTAGATGTATAACATCATGTTATGGAATGCATTTAGATATTAAAAAGTGAAGCAAATTTACATATTCACCATCTCATGTGGGTCTCCACTCTTAAATTTTTGTGGGAAGAGCAGCTAAAATCTACTCATTTAGCATGAATCCCACATTCAGCACAATTTTATTACCCATGGTCCTCGTGTTATAGGTTATCTCTCTAGGCTTGTCCATCCTACTTATATGATACTTTGTATCCTCTGACTTACATCTCCCCATTTTCTTTCCCCTAAGCCTCATCTGACCCGGTGATAACTGTTTTGTTCTCTCTTTCTGTATTTATGTGTGTGTGTGTATGTGTGTGTGTGAGGGTGTGTATATGTAATTTTTAAAATTTTTAAATTAAGTGAGATCATGCAATATTTTTCTTTCTGTATCTGACTCGTCTACATTGTGGCCAATAGCAAGATCTCATTTTTTAGCACTGAATAATATTCCATTTACATATATACTACAGTTTCCTTTCCATTCATCCATTGACAGACACTTTGGTTGTTTCCATACAGTCAGCACTGTTTTAATATCTGTTTATATTGCTGTGCTTACAGCTGATGCATTACATACAGTTGCTGCATAGTGCCATGTTTTATTTAGCCTTTCCTCCAGTGATGAATAGCTAGATTGCCTTCAGCATCTTGCTACTACAAACAGTGACAAAATAAATATCCCTCTATATGCTTCTTTAAGAAACAGTGTGAGAATTTCTCTGGGATAAATACATAGGAGGGTGACTTACAGCTCACAAGTCATGTGCTTATTCCAAGTTCATTTGACTAGATATTATAAGATTGCTTTCCAGAATGTTCACATTAGTCTACATACTCAGCAGTGGTGCATAAGAGATTTCCATATTTGCAGCTCCCTCCGACACTTATAATTAATATTTAAATTTCTAATTTTCGCCCAAATTGATAGGTAAAAATAATATCTCCTTGTTTAATTTACTGGTGCAGGCTTGTGGAGTAGGGCCTCAGGAGCTGCTTAAGGGGAGAATTAGTCACATGCTCTATGCTAGTGTTATAAACCACAACACTTGAGCAAAAATTTAATAGCTGGCTAAAGTATTTATTTTGATTTGATTTCATTGCAATTCACTACAGTCCGAGCTCTTACTCGGTTATACATCTTAAGCCTGAAAACTCGTTATGGCTTCTGTGCTCAGCCTCTTTTTTCTCCAATTTATAACAGTTACCTAAATGTCATATGAAACAAAAAGTTTAAAAGTAATAGACTGAATCTGAAGCTTCCACTGGGCTGGATCCCATTATCTGTCAGAGAACACTTAAAGAAAAACCCTTGAGAAAGCTTTAAGGATACAGTCTTACCTCGTGCTATTTAGATATAGAGGTGATTGGCTTTTACAAACTGTGAAGATATAACATTATTGGACTGTCAGTCTAATAATGTTATATGAGATTGCATGCCACACTCAGAGCCTTCCATGCCTGCTTGTGCATTAGCTAGCATTGACATGAAGTAGCTGATACACACAAACATTCTTTCTCTAGGGTCAGTAGGTATGTGGGCAACCTTCAAAGGTATTCCGGGTAGCAGTCTCACCAAATAGGTCACCAAGGTCCAACAAGAGTCAATGGCTTTCCAGCATGCTATACCTGTATACTCCATGCCCTCCACTGACCTCCCAGTAATTCAAATATCATATATTTCACATCTTAGGCATTCCTACTTCTGGGTACCAAATTATGATATACATAGCAAAGGCTATAATGAAAACCCAAATAACCATGGCTTATACAGGATGCAGTTTATTTCCTTCTTACATGATAATAAGAGCAGTCTGGGGTTGCTATTAGGTTCTTATATTTTCTGTTGATTTTCTTGGTTTATTCTTGTGGGTTTCCTGTTCTATTCTTGTCTATTTGCACAAATACCTTATCTAGTGTAGAAATTAGTCTCCTGTAGTTTGAGATATTACAAATATCTTAACCAATCTAATAATTATCTATTAACTTTATTTCCTTCCATTGTTGCTTACAAATGGATTAACATTTACCTAATAGCCTTTATTTCTTGTAGCATCTTGCTAAAACTTGCTAGTTTAATTTTTTTCAATTACTACTCACTCACACAGTTATGGTTTCAACTGGAATCCTTCAGTTATTAAAATTTTCTTCATTTCAGCCAGATATGATGGTTCACACCTATAATCCCCCAGCATTTTCGGAGGGTAAAAAAGGAGGATTTCTTGAGCCCAGGAGTTCAGGGTTGCGGTGAGCTATGATCATGCCACTGCACTCCATTCTGGGCAACAGAGCAAGACTCTGTCATAAATATATAAATAAATACATTTATTTATTTATTTAAATTCATCTAATCAGTATATCATTTTTTTTCTTTAGGAATTATACATCTAATGTGAGTAAATTAGCTATTAGCCCCAATATGATATTAGTCATTTTCATTACTATCATATATGTATTACATATATATAAAACACATAATAGTGAAAGCTGTACACATAAACATGTGTATATATATGCAAAATAAGTATTGAATGTAAATGCTGTAAACCTTACAAAAATGTAATTGTATTTTCTATAACTGATCTCATTTGGTTCTCAATTCTTCATTCCTACTTGATAAGACCAAAAAAAAAAAAAACTTAACCTTGTCCATTCACAATTAATTACAGTTCATTTTCTAGTTTAAAACGGTTCCTCTGAGCTATTATTATTTCAGCCACTTCAGGATTTAAGCCTCAATACATTATAAATTCTACTCTTCTCCACTTTCTACTTTCTTTTTTTCTTAGTAAATGTTCCAAGTTTTTAGGAATCTTACACATGAGCTCTGCATCTGGGGAGAGATATCTGGTCTTCGAACACAATTCATTGACCCATTGTGCTATTAATGGGCACTTGGGTTTTCTTCCCAGGTTTTTGCCATTGTGAACTATGCTGTAGTTGAAAGTCTTGGACATATTTTCTTATATATATACTAAAAGTTTCTCTAGAACTAGGAATCAACTCAAGATCAGAGGGTAGGTGAGTGTTAAACTTTACAAGACAATGTCAAAATGTTTTGCAAGGTAGTTACACCAGTTTGAGTTCCTACCAATAACATATAGGAAATTCCATTGATCTACATTCACTCCATTCATAGTTTTGTCAAACTCCTTAATTTTTTGCCCAAAGTGATATCTCACTGTGATCTTGATTGTCTTTTCCCTGATTGCTGATGAAGTGGAACATCTCTTTGTATACTTATTAGCCATATATGTTTTCTATTCTTTAAAATGCTTATTCATGTGATTTGCCCATTTTTCTGTTGAGTTGCTAGTTTATTTTTCCTTACTAATTTTAACAGATGCAGATATCTTCCACCAATTGTGATGTATCTTTTTACTTTCTTTAATGTGCCTTAATGAATACAATTTATTTTAATTTATTAATTTTTTATGATGACCAATGATTTTATGCCTAAGAAATCCTTTCCTGCCCCACTTTCAAATTATAGGCACTTATATATTCTTGTGAAACTTAAAGTTTTACTTTTGATGTCTAAATTCTTAATTTATATTTTAGAAGGTGTGTGTGTATAATGAGGATTCATTTCCTTTTATTTTTTTCCTAAATGGTTATCAAATTTTTCTAGCTTCATTTGTTGAACAGATCTGATTTCCTCAGTGAGCTGCCATGCCATTTCTGACATACATCAAATTTTCTCATGTGCATGCATCTATTTGGGGTCTCTCTATTCAACTTCGTGGTCATGTCAATCCCTGTGCCGTACTATATTCTTAATTGCTCTAGATATTTAATAACACTTTATATGTGTGAAGAAAGACAGTGTTTCATATATTCTTTAGGATTGCTTTGGATATTCTTGACCTTTTGTTCTTCCATATAATAATTTTAGAACCAAGTTATTAAGTTACCAAAACATCTTTTTAGATCTTTATTGAAATTATATTAATTCTATGGCTCAGGTTTGGGATAGTTAAAAGTTTTTAAGTTAAGTATTCTTACCTCTGAACATGATGTCTCTCTACATTATATCATATTTGGTGTCTTTCAGAAGTTTTTTGGCTTCCTTCATAAAGACTTTGCACATCTTTTGTTGTGTGTTAATGACAACTGTTCTCAGTGTTTAAACATAAATACAGAATATTTAGGCTCTAGGGACTGGAAACTGACAAGAGAAGCTATAAAAACTTACTTTCCGAAGATTTAAAAAATATATTTTAGGGTATAATATATACATACATATGTATGCACACACACACACACACATATATATACACACACATACAGAAGAGGAATGACAGAAGAGTGTACATATAAAAAAGTACAACTCAATAAGTTATCACAAACTAAAAACACACATATCAAAAAATAGAACATCACCAGCACCTCAGAAGATTGTCTTGTGTCCCCTGTCAGTTACTACCCTATACTCCTAACAGTCAACAACTGTCCTGACATTTAATAACTGGTGTCCTCTTGAATACTATGTTACTAATTGTTTGTAGCTGGTATGTGGAAACAACAACTTTTGTATATCCTACCATCTAGCAATGTTTTTCTGTTTTGTTAAATAATTTATCTGCATGCATTTCTAGATGAAAGAAGTAAGGTTCAGATAGGAAAATATTCTGCTCAAGGTCAAACTGCATATCAGAGGAGCCCAAATTTGAATGGCAGTCTTGTGGAGTCTACTCTGTTATACTAATTCTCTACTCATTTTTCACTGAAGTTAGGCAGAAAGTCAGAATCCTAATTTCTGCATTGCAAGAGGCACATATGCATGACACTTTGTTATTTCTTTACCCTGAGTTCCTGTGGATGGGGAGGAAAAGGCTGGGTCTAGATCAGTAGCAGGAAATTCCTGTGAGAACAAGAATGTGCAGGTCTGATTATGTTCCTTCAGCATACTTAACATGGGCAAGCCATTAAAGATTCTATGAAACTTCTCTTGTTGCGCCTGCTTTATATTTTAGAGAGACCCATATTCGGGAAATGCCTTTTTGCCTGGTGAGAGCTCCAGTGAGGATGAGGAGCCTTTAGCAGAATTGTCGAAGGAAGAACTGTGTGCCAAAATAAAAAGCCTGAAAGAAAAACTAACAAACACCAGGAAAGAGAACAGCCGGCTTCGACAGTCTTTGGTCATGCTTCAAGGTAAACTTTGAGAAAACCAACACTTTAGATGAAAGAAAAAGCATGTAATCAGTGAAAAGTATTGCAAATCAACTTTCAAGAATGAAAAAGAAAGCCAGTACCTCAGAGAGCTCAAAAATCACACTTTTGAAAAATCACATGATTACATAATGTAAACATGGAAGCACTCTATCAAAGCATCTAGTTTATTGCTCAAAAATGGTAGCTTCTCCTACAAAATACCAAATATTGTATTCATTTAATAATGTTCAACGAGTATTTATTGAGCATTTAATATAGACCACACACAAAATATGTAAAGATGATCATGATATACTTATCTCATTTCTTTCTGCTAGGGGAAGCACTAGAAAACAGGGTATGTTGTGATCCATTATAAACCAATGGAATTAATTATCCATATATTACACTTTGGCTTTTGTGTTGGGAGATATGATTTAAGACAATAAATGCAAGTCAGTGGAGACATATAAAGAAAGAAGATTGGCATAAGCAAATTAAAAACCACTTGGCTAGATGCTTTTTTATAGGATTCTATGTTATGTTTAAGTGTTTATTTTTCAAAAATTATGGTTTCCACTTGTGCTTAAGCACCATGCATTATTTTATACAGCTGAGTATTTGACAGTTACATCCTATGTTGGGCAGCAGTCTGTTGTAAGACAGTAAATACCCAAAACATTTTGAAAATAGATCCCTCTGGCTGCTACTTACAGAATGGGTACAAGTGACAAAGAAAGAAAGTGAGGAAGAACCTCCATAAAGCTATTGGCATCACCCAGACTCTCATGGCCACAGCCTACTCTAGAACAAGGGCTATGAAAATAAAAGGATCACTTTACGATGTTTTGGGAGACAGAACAATGACTGGGGACAGATTGAACGCAGTGATGATTGAGGTTGACAGAGGAATGGGTCACATGCTTTCCTAAGAATATTTATTAAATTAAAATCATCTCAGCCTGTAATCCCGCACCTTTGGGAGGCTGAGGTGAGTGGATTGCCTGAGCCCGCGGGTTCGAGACCCGCCTGGGCAGGCGAGACCTCATCTCTACAATAAAATCAAAAAATTAGCCGGGCATGGTGGAGCGCCTGTAATTTCGGCTACTCGGAAGGCTGGTGTGGAAGGATCGCCAGAGCCCAGCAGGTCGAGGCTGCGGTGGCCGGGAGTGGCCACTGCACTCCAGTCTGGGCGACAGAGTGAGACTCCAACTCAAAAAAAAAAAAAAAATCATCATCATTTTAAGCAGAGATAGCTACATGTAAGTGAAAGGTGTTTAGTCCTTTAATAAGCCATTACCTCTTTATTTCTCACCTTAAATATTGTATTTTTTAAACTGATGTTTTTTCCTGTTGAGGTTATTGTGATTTCCAAATAACAGATAATTCCCATTTTTATAGAATCTGTTCCAGAACTTAGAACAGGATGAAAAGCTAGCTGGTTTATAAAGTTAGCATCAATTGCTGGGAAAAGGCACTGGTCTTGGAGCTATAGGCCTTGGTTGGTTTCCCCACACTGCTCCCTGGCTTTACAGCGTTGGCCACATCACTTCACTGTGCCCTCACCCCTGGCTGCAATTCCTCATCTAAAAAAGTGGGACTGTATATCATTTCCTCATTGTTATGAGAATTAAATGAGACAATTAGAAGAAATTGCCTGGCACAAGAGGGGACTCAGTCATGGTAGTTATTATCGTTATGATCTCTGTTTTTATTCACACCAGAACCTGACACGTAAACCACTCCCAAAAAATGGTAGACCAATTTTCATTGTAAATGTAGATGAGAAAATTCTAAATAAAGAGTACTAAATCAGATTCAATAGCACATGGAAAGAATCACTAGTTATAACCAGTTTCTTCTCTCTCCCACATTCCCAGATTGCCATTTCCTT
This sequence comes from Carlito syrichta, assembly GCF_000164805.1. NCBI lineage: Eukaryota > Metazoa > Chordata > Mammalia > Primates > Tarsiidae > Carlito > Carlito syrichta. The sequence goes on from NW_007253972.1 coordinate 169,947, forward strand.
TTCTCCTCTCTCTGCCAACTCCCAACACCTCCTCCCTTATCTTCACTCTCAGTTGATGCCTTTGCTTCCTACTTCATTGAGAAATTGGAGGATATGGAGACACTGCCATCTCCCTGCACCTGTGTTGCTATGCGCCACTTTCCCTCAGATTCTTCATGAATAACTCATCTTTGTGGGTAGCCAAAGACGCTCTCTCCATTGGTGTACCAGATTTCATCCCCTTTTGCTGAATCAGGGTCATTACTCCAGAGATTCTGCCTCTCTCTCCTGCAAGATCAAGTTTTTCTTCTCTAACGAAGCATTCCCATTAGTATCAGACATACTATTATGTCTCCCATTTAAAGATTTTTTAAAAACCCTCTTTGGGGCCATTTGTTTCTCCTCCTGCTGCCCCATTTCTCATTTTCTCTTTATAGAAAAACTCCTTAAAAGACTTAACTATACACACTCTCTTCAATCTTCCCCTGCTGTTCTCTCTGGATCCTACTTCAATCAGGTCCTTTGAATTCCATTGCAATTTCTCTTCTCGTGATCATCAATAATCTCCATTTATTAGCTTGCTAGGGCTGCAGTGTCAAATTACCACAAACTGGGTAACTTAAACAATGGGAAGCTATTTTCTCACAGTTCTGGAGGCTGGAATGCCAAAATCAAGATGTCAGCAGAGCCATGCTCCCCCGAAGGTGCTGCAGAAGGTTCTGTTCAGGCCTCTCTCCTAACTCTGGTTGTTGCTGGGACAAGGCAGCATGACTCCAGTCTTTAGTCTTCACATGATATTCTCTCTGTGTGCTTATCTCTCTCTGTCTCTAAACCATGGGGGTTCAAGCCTATTATATTAGGGACCATCCTAATGACTACATTTCAACTTGATTACATCTGTAAAAACCCTGTCTCCAGATAAACTCACATTCTGAGAACATCTGAGGTAACAGAGGTTAGTACCCCCAATATGTGTTTTGGGGGATACAGTTCAATTCATAACATTCAACATTGCTAACCTCAATAATCATTTTTCAATTGTCGTCTTAAGTGTCCTGTTACCAGCATTTTGACACATTTGGACAAATCTCCTTCCTTGGAAAAGTTTTCTTATCTCCCAGGACACCACATTCACCAGATTTCCTCCTAGATTGTTGGTCTTTCCATCCTAGTCCATTTAGCTAATGCATCATATCATCTCCTAAGCATGTGATGTTGTCCCGGCTAGTCCTTGGACTTCTTTCCTTTCTTTCTGCATTTACTTCCTAGGTGACCCTATCCTATCATATGGTGTTAAAATCCATTAATGGGCTGTGATTCTCAGATTTCTGTCTTCTGCCTGGACCTCTCCAATTCATTGTCCAACTATGTCCTTGACATGACTCATAGGCTAACGTTTCACACCACATTCCTGACTTCCTCAACCTCTTTATTTCTTCCTTCCTCATCTTGGCTAATGCTAACTTTAATGTTCAAGTTCCCTTAAGCCAAAAGTTGTGATGTTACCTTCTACTTCTATATTTCTTTTGTACCCCACACTCAATCCATTAGCAATTACCTCTGACTTTACCTTCAAAATATTTCTTGGCCAGAAGCAGTGACTCATACGTATAATCCCAACACTTTGGAAGACAGAGGTGAGAGGATTGCCTAAGCCCAGGGGTTTGAAACCAGCCTGGGCAACTTGGCAAGACCTTGTCTCTATAATAAATCAAAAAATTAGCCAGGCATAGTGGCACATACCTGTGGTTCCAGCTACTTAGAAGGCAGAGACTGAACGATCACCCAGCAGGTTGAGGTTGCAGTAGCCGTGATCTGCCCCTGCATTCCATCCTGGGTGACAGAGTGAGACTCTGTCTTACAAAAGAATATATCTCTGTAACTGAATCCCTTTTATCACACCTACTATTGCCACTCTGGTCTTAGCCACCATTATCTCTCACCTAGATAATTATGGCAGTATCCTAGCTGTCGTCCTTACTTTTGCTTTTGTGCCTATGCGGTCTATTCTCAACATATCAGGAAGAATGATCCTGTTAAATATGAGTCAGTTCATTGCATTCTCTGCTTAAAGCCCTCCAGTGGTTTCCCACCTCACTCAGGGTAAAAACAAAAGTTCTTTTTATGATTTTCGAATCCTCGTATGATCTGGTCACCTCTTCTCTGCTTACCTCTTTGGCTTTGCTTTCTACACTCTTTTCTTTCTCTCTCCATGATCCAGTCACACTGGGCCACTTGCTTTCCTTTTGAAGACATCAGGCATGATCTTAACTTCCATGTCTTTGTACCTGCCATCTACTCTGCCTAGAATGTTCTTCTAGTTAGCCACAAGACTTGAACCCCCACGCCTTTCAGGTCTTCATTCCCAATTCAACTTTTCCCTGATATTCCCTCATCTAAAATTTCAACCTCTCAACCAGGCTTGGTGGCTCAGCTTGTAATCCTGCACCTTTGGGAGGCTGAGGTGAGTGGATTGCCTGAGCCTGCGGGTTCGAGACCCATCTGGGCAACTTAGCGAGACCTCATCTCTACAATAAGTCAAAAATGAGCCGGGTGTGGTAGTGCGCGCCTGTAGTTCCAGCTACTTGGAAGTCTGAGGCGGAAGGATTACCAGAGCCCAGCAGGTCGAGGCTGCAGTGGCCAGGAGCGGCCACTGCACTCCAGTCTGGGCAACAGAGTGAGACTCCAACTCAAAAAAAAAAAAAAAAAAATTTTCAACCTCTCACCTCCCAATATTTTTTATTCCTCTGCCCTCTTTGGCACTTACAACTCTATATAACTAATTATACATTAATATCATCCTCCTCCCCATCCTCCCACCACATACACACACCCTAGAAACCAAGTAGTAAGGTTGGTTATTGACTGAGCTTCAAGCAGTAGGAAAAGTCAACAACTGCCTACTGCCACTGCAGCATTCACTTATGCATTTATTTATAAAGTCTCTACAATATGACAGGCACCCTTTTAAGTACCTAGGAAAATCAATAAGCACAACCGTCAAAGATGTCTGCTTTCATGGAGCTTACATTCGTGTGTATGTGTGTGTGTGTTGGGGAAGATGGTTAAAAATCATAACAATAAAGTTATATAATGTTATATAATAATAAGTGCTATGGAAAAAATAGGGGCTATAAAAAAAGAATTTGAGGGAGTAGAAGTGGTTTACAATTTTAAATAGCATGGCCATAGAAGGCCTCCTTGTGAAGCTTCAGTTGGGAACTAGGAAGATACTGGAAAGCTGAAATTTCATGTATAATCCCAATAAAAAGGGGGTCTCAGAGAAGACTATATACTGGTTATTTATCTTGTTTGCAATAATGTTCCTAATAACTCTTTGAACTAAGACTCAGGGTTGTTTCTCTGTTTATACTAACTAAGAAAAATAGAAGAATATATATGGCATTTAGCATTCAGAATTGCTGAATGTTGTGTGCTGTATGTGTGTGTTAAGTATCTGAAACATAACTCGTGCACTAAAACTGACCAGAACAATACGATTTGAAAAGAAATACGTGATATTTCTACTGTATAGAAGTGTATTAAATTGTCCATATTTATAGAGAATGAATGCACACCTAGGAAAAACAAAGCATCGACCTAAAACTTGACTCTTGTCACTAAGGAGATTTCAGTAAAGAGTAAAAAATTTGGAAGTTTTTAGACCCCTATCTCTCTCCACTTACAAAAATCAACTCTAAGTGGATCAAAGACCTAATTGAAAGATCCGAAACTATGAAACTTCTAGAAGAAAACATTTGGGAAATGTTTCATGATATTGGTATGAGCAAGGATTTTTTTTTTTAAATAAGATCCCAAAAGCATGGGTAACAAAAACAAAGTAGATAAATGGTATTATATCAAACTAAAACGTTTTACACAGCAAAGGCAACAATCAACATGGTGAAGAACAGCCTACGGAATGGGAGAAAATGTTTGCAAACTATGAATCTGATAAAGGATCAATATCCAGAAAACATAGGTAAACTCTAACAACTCGATAACAACAACAGCAAAAAAATCAGCAAATCTGATTTGAAAATGGACAAGAGATCTGAATAAACATTTCTCAAAAGAAGACATACAACTGGCCAAGAAGTATATTAAAAAAAATACTTCCTGATGATTAGTGATATCACTAATCATCAGGAAAATGCAAATGAAATCCACAATAAGATAGCATCTCATCCCAGTTAGAATGACTATTATAAAAAAGACAAAAAACAAAAAATGCTGGCAAGAATGTGGAGAAAGGGAACTCTGTTGGTGGATATGTAAATTATTACAGCCACAATGGACAACATTATGGAGATTCCTTAAAATATTAAAAATAGAACTACCTGGATGGGCATGGCGGCTCATGTCTGTAATCCCAGCAGGTTGGAAGACCAACATGAGAGGACTGCTTGAGCCCAGGAGTTTGAGACCAGATTAGATGACATAATGAGATTTTTGTCTCTACAAAAAATAAAAAAATTAGCCGAGTATTGTGTTGTGTGCCTGTAGCTCCAGCTACTTGGGAGGCTGAGGCATAAGGATCACTTAAACCCAGGAGCCCAGTGCTATGGTGAGCTATGATCATACCATTGTACTCCAGCCTGGGCAACAGAATGACACCCCAACTAAATAAAATACAACTACCCAGCAATCTCACTACTTGAAAAGTATCCATAAGAAAGGAAATTATTACATTGATGCACCTTCCTGTTAATTACAGCGCTGTTCCCAATAGCTGAGATGTGAATTCAACCCAAGTGTCCATAAATGATGAATGGATAAAGAAAATGTGGTTTATATATATACAATAGAATACTATTCAACTCCAAAAAGAATGAAAACCTGTCAATTTTGACAGCCTGAGTGAACCTAGAAGACATTATGTTAAGTGAAATAAGCTCTGCACAGAAAGACAAATACTACATTATCTCGCTAATATGTGAAATCTAAAAAGGTTTATCTAGAAACAGAGTAGAAAGGTACCAGAGGAAAGGGAAATAATGAGAGGATAGTCAACAAGTACAAAGCTACAGTTCAGAGGAATAAGTTCTGGTGTTCAATTCCTCGGTAGGACAACTATGGTTAACAATAATGTATACTTCAAAATTGCTAGGAGAGACAATTTTTGAATATTCTCACCACAAAGAAGTGACAAGTGTTAGATGATGAATATGCTAATTGTCCAGATTTGAGCATTATACAATGTATGTGTATCAAAATATCACAGTGTGCCCCCAAACTATGTACAACTATTATGTGTCAATTAAAAACAAAGTAAAATTATTTAAATATATACTGAAATGACCAAAAAAAGCAGTAAGAATTGCTTAGTTTCACTTAACTCAAACCTTAAGTTAAAAATGTGTGAATCTGCTAATTACAGCAGTATTCACAATAGCAAAAACATGGGGCCAACTGTGCTGCCCCTCAAAACTGGACTGGATAAAAAAATGTGGAACATATGCACAATGGAATATTATGCAGCTATAAAGGAGGACAAACATATGGAATTCATAGCAACTTGAATGAATTTAGAGTCTATAATACTGAATGATCTATCACAGAAATGAACAGAGTACCACATATTCTCACTCATAAGCATACCCTGAACAATTACCATAACACTATAAGAAAGGGATTGGCAGTAATGGAATACTGCCAGGGTTGGGGTGGGAGGATACACAACATCAATAAGGATCCCTGATCTCTAACCAGGCAAAGTGGGGACCAAAGAGAGGGCTAAACTTTACCTGTATTACAACCACTTGTATACCTAATCCTGAATTGTACCCCAAATCTTTAAAATAAAAAAAAGAATCTCCCTCCTCTCTTGAAACCCCATCAAAAATAAAATTTAAATGCATAAAATCACAAGGACCAAGAAAACTCAAAAGAAGACCACAACAGATAAAAGATGCCAGTGCAACTTTGGAAGCTTGAAAGCAAATGGATACGTAATGACTGACTTAATCTGGAAAAAGCTAAACATTACTTCCTGTGATGGAGTTGGCAGGAAACAGAGGTAGAGAAAGTAAAAAGAAGCCAAATCACAACAAAAGCTAAAGGCTTCCAGAATTGTACTGTGAAAAGGATTATGGCAGTACCGGTAGTGTGTGAAAACTGGAGGAGTCACTGAAAAAACTACATAAAGACCCTTTCAGACCTAAAATTCACTAACACACCCTTTCTTTCTTTCTTTTTAATTTTTAATTTTAAATATGTGGGGTACAATTCAGGGTTAGGTATACAAATGTTATTATGCAGGTACCCTTGTTGATGAGGTGTGCCCATCCCCTCCCCTGACAGTTTCCCCCTATGCCAATCCCGCCCCTGCCCTCCCCTGGCAGTTTCCCGCTACTACAAATCCCTTTCATAAAGTATTAAGATAGTTGTTCAAGGTGCGCTTATGAGGGAGAACATGTGATACTCGGTTCTTTGTGATAGATCACTCAGTATTATAGCCTCTAAGTCCATCCAAGTTGCTGCAAAGTTCATAATTTTGTCCTTTTTTATGGCTGCATAATATTCCATCGTGTATATGTACCACATTTTTTAAATCCAGTCCTCTTTCAATAGGCAGCATGGTTAGTTCCATGTTTTTGCTAGTGTAAATAATGCTGCTATAAACATGGGTTTGCAGGTATCTTTTTCATAGAGTGATTTGAGCTCCTCTGTATATATTCCCAGTAGGGGGACTGGGGAGTCATATGGGAGGTCAATTTTTAGAAGTTTTAGGAATTGCCAAACTGTTTTCCAAGAGACTGTACTAGTTTGCACTCCCACCAACATGTAGAAGTATTCCCTTTTCCCCGCATCCTCTCCATCATCTGTTGTTTTTTGAGTTATTGATGATGGCCATCCTGACTGGAGTTGGGTGGTATCTCAGTGTAGTTTTAATTTGCATTTCTTTGATGACTAGTGAGGCCGAGCATTTTTTCATGTATCTGTTGGCTGCTCATATGTCTTCTTTTGAGAAGTGTCTATTCATATCTTTTGCCCACTTTGTAATGGGGCTATTTGTTTTTTTCTTTTCAGTACATTTGAATTCTTTGTAGATCCTATCTGTTAGACCTTTGTCAGATACACAGTGGGCAAATATTTTTCCCCAGTCTATAGGCTGTCTCCCTGCTCTCTCAATGGTTTCTCTGGTTTTGCAAAAGCTTTTCAGTTTGATGAGGTCCCACTTGTCTATCTTATCTCTTATGGCATGGACACTTGGGGTTTTGATCAGGAATTGGTTACCAGTTCCAATTTCCATAAGGGTGTCTCCTGTATTTTCTAAGGTTATTATAGTTTGAGGTTTTACCTTTAGGTCTTTGATTCATTTAGAGTTGATTTCTATGTATGGTGATAGGTAGGAGTCTTATTTCAATCTTCTGCATGTGGTTAGCCAGTTTTCCCAGCACCGTTTACTGAATAGGTTCTCCTCTCCCCAGTGGTTGATGGTGGAGGCTTTGTCAAAGATGAGTTAGTTGAGAAATTGAGGTTTTGCTTCTGGAATCTCTATCATGTTGCATTGGTCTATATGCCTGTTCTTGTACCAATACTAGGCTGTTTTGTTTATTGTAGCTTTATAATAAAGCTTAAAGTCTAGGAGTGTGATACCTCCGTCCCCCCTTTTTTTTTTTCCTGACTATTGTTTTGGCTATTCGAGGTTGTTTGTGTTTCCTTATTCATTCCTATATTGTCATTTTCAGGTCTGAGAAGAATGCTGGTAATTTAATGGGTATTGTATTAAATCTGTAGATTACCTTTGGTAGGATGGACATTTTAACAATGTTGATTCTTCCAATCCATGAGATTGGAACATTTTTCCATTTGTTTGTGTCATCTTTGATTTCTTTGAGCGGTGTTTTGTAGTTATTGTTGTAAACATTGTTGACTTTTCTGGTTAGGAATACGCCAAAGTATATCTTTTTTTGTGTGTGTGGCTATTGTGAATGGGATTGTGCTTTTTATTTGGGTTTCTGTTTGTTCATTTTTGGTGTATAGGAATGCATCTGACTTTTGCACATTTATTTTATACCCTGAGACTTTGCCAAAGTCCTTTATCAGTGCAAGGAGGTTTTAGACAGATTCTCTTGGGTTTTCAAGGTATAGAATCATGTTGTCTGCCAAGAAGGATAACTTAACTTCCTCTTTTCCTATTTGGATACCCTTGATTTCTTTCTCTTATCTGATTGCTATAACTAGGACTTCCAATACTATGTTGAACAGGAGGGTGAGAGTAGGCATCCTTGTCTTGTTCCAGTTTTCAGGGGAAATGGTTCCAATTTCTGTCTGTTTAGTAGTATGTTGGCTGTTGGTTTCTTGTAGATGGCTTTTACTATTTTGAGGTATGTTGCATCTCTGCTTAGATGTTTGAGGGTTTTCATCAAGAAGGGGTGCTGGAGTTTATCAAAAACTTTTTCCACATCTAATGGCACAATTATGTGGTTTTTGTCTTTACATCTGTTCGTGTATTTAATTACATTTATGATCTTGTGGATGTTGAATCAGGTCTGCATCCTGGGGATGAAGCCTACTTGGTCATGGTGGATGATTTTTGAGATGTGTTGTTGGATCCGGTTTGCTAGAATCTTGTTGAGAATTTTAGCATCTATGTTCATCAAGGATATAGCTATGTGATGTTAGCTTCATAAAATGATTTGGCGAGAGTTCCAACTTTCTCGATTTCCTGGAATACTTTCAATATGATTGGTATCAGATCCTCCTTGTATGTTTTGTAGATTTCTGCTGGAAAGCCATCTGGTCCAGGGCTTTTGTTGTAGGTTGTTTTCTTATGATATAGTCGATTTCCTGGGTTGTCATTGGTCTATTTAGGGTCTCGATTTCTTCTTGTTTCAATCTGAGGAGGTTGTGTGATATCAGAAAGTCCTCCATTTCATTTAGGTTTTTGAGTTTGTTTTCATAAGGGTGTACCTAGTAGTCTCTGATAATCTTTTGTATTTCTTTGGAGTCAGTTGTGACTTCATCCTTTGCATTTCTGATTGTGTTTAATTGGGTTTTTTCACTCTTTTTCTTGGTCAATCTAGCTAGGGGTCCATCAATCTTGTTTATCCTTTCAAAAAACCAGTTTTTGGCTTCAATGATTTTTCTGCATTATCTTTTTGTCTTCTATGTCCTGAATTTGGGTTTTTATTTTCAATGTAGTCTGCAACTGTTACTCCTTCACTATAACAGAAGCCAGAGGTTTTCCCTCAGGGGAATTTTGACTCAGGGGAACCAAAGTTATGAACTCAGGGACACTGGACACAACTGTGTGGAGACATGTGATTATTTGAGAAAATCCTTCAACATGTAAACCAGAAATGAAAATGAACAGAAAAATATGCTCAGAGGAAACAGAGATAAGTCAGGGAGGAGAAGACAACTCCACTAAGAGAAAATATTTCATTTATGAAAAAAGAATAGGGTAGTTTTTAAAAGGAATATGCAAAGGACAAGGTAGGTAAAAACCTACAAATTTAATAGAATGTCTGGAAGGTAAAGTTAAGAAAATCTTGTAGAAATAAAACAAGAAGACACATAAAAGGGCAACAGAAAAATATAAGCAAAATAGAGGACTAGTGCAAGTGATCCAACATTTAAAGCCAGGAGATCCTGAGAGAGGGAAGAGGGAGAAGTTATTTTTTTAAAAATCAATAAATGGCCATGTTCGGTGGCTCAGCCTATAATCCCAGCACTTTGGGAGGCTGAGACGAGTGGGTTGCCTGAGCCTGTGGGTTTGAGACCAGCCTGGGCAACTTGATGAGACTTTGTCTCTACAATAGATAAAAAATTAGCCAGGAGCAATAGTACATGCCTATGGTTCCAGCTACTTGGAAGGCTGAGGCAGAAAGATCACTGGAGCCCAGGAGGTCGACGCTGGATTGACTGTGAGTGTGCCACAGCACTCCAGCCTGGGTGACAGAGTGAGAATCCAACTCAAAAAAATCAATAAATTTCTAGAAGATTTCTAGATTGAAAGATACCACTAAAAATGCAAATAAACTTATTGTGCATAATAAGTGTGTTTCCCTTTTATGCAAATAAGTGTGTAAAACTTTAAATTTGATTGTACATATTTATGGTTTATACAATATGATGTTTTAAAATATATATATAGGGAAATGGCTACTATAATCAAGCAAATCAACATATCCATCATCTTATATAGCTACTCTTTTTTTTGTGTGCCAAGAGCTTAGCATGAAAGCAATCAGTTGAGATAAGAAAACAATATCATCACCATACTTTCAGCTATTTTATTGTTTTCCCACAGTTAATTATACTTTTGATTATATATGAATACTAGCGATTATTAAATATAAAGAATCAGCCTTTACATTTAGATTTATTAAGTGTTAATAAAAGTTTCATAAGTTAAAAAAAATACTGTTAACAGCCCAGTGTAATGAATGCCAAACAACTTGTCTAAGGCATAACATTGTGAAATCTCTGAACACCAAAAGCAAAGGGAAGATCAAAAGCTTTCAGAGAGAACAAGCATGTAACATGCTAAGGCTTAGGTATCAGAATGGCATTGGACTTTTCACCAGCAATGCTGGAAGCTCTGAGACAATTAGCAATGCCTTCAGAATTCTGAAGGGAAATGCATTAAACCTAGAATTCTACACCCAGTGAAATCATCAACCAAACGTATGTCTCAAAACTATTCTTCCCAGGCTTTCCTTTCAGAAGCTAATGGGGAATGTGCTCTTCTAAAATGAGAGTAAACCTTGAAGGAGAAAGCCATGGTATCCAGAAAACAGGCAGTCTACTTCAGGAGAGAAACAAAGGGGATGCATAGAATGACAGTCAAGGAAAGCCCCAGGATGACGAGTGTCCAGTGGACTGAAAGAAGCTAGTCCGGGTATGGAAGGCTCCAGGGGAGAAATCCTCAAGAAAAATACAAAACTGATAGATGACATGATATAACCAAACATCCTGAAAAGAGAGTTTATGCCTCTAGTAGGAATTTTGGAGACGTGTTCCTAAAAGAAACAGCAAAAATAAATAAACAAACTAAAAAGAAAGATACTTATTAACTTCAGAAAAAGTCATATCTAAAGAAAAGGAATCATCAATAATATTTGCATCACTACAATAATGTAAGTACAATACTGAACTAGCAAGTCAATCACAATACACTGGAATGATGAAAAAGAGAAGTGTGTATATGTTCACATGTGAGTGCTATGCATGTATGTTTCTGTGTCATTGGGGGACAAACTGAAGGAGCTACATCGTCATATTGCATAGATTTTTTTTTTTTTTTTGAGTTGGAGTCTCACTCTGTCACCCA
>NW_007253972.1:182936-232481 GCF_000164805.1 Carlito syrichta
GCGGGCTCAGGCAATCCACTCACCTCAGCCTCCCAAAGCATGGGATTACAGGCTGAGCCACCGAGCCCAGCTCATATTGCATAGATTAGTGTCAATAAATAATTTTCTGAATCTGAAAAATATCAAGAAATAGTTTTATATGCATATTATTATTTAAGATCATGAAGGCAAATACCAGAAGAAACAGGTAAATGAATTGGAAGTGGAGACCTTTACTAGTAATCAGGGGTGCTGAGTGATTGAGAAAAGCACTGCCGTTTTCCATTATAAGGCTTATTTTATTTAAAATAATAATAAATCAGACCGGATGTAGTAGCTCATGCCTATAATCCCAGCATTTTGGGAGGCCAAGTTAAGAGGACTGCCTGAGTTCATGGGTTAAAGACCGGCCTGGGCAATTTGGCAAGACTTCATCTCTATAATAAATTAAAAAAAAAAAAAAGTAGCTGAGCATGGTGATGCATGCCTGTAGTTCCAGCTACTTGGAAGGCTGAGGTGGAAGTAGCCTGAGCCCAGCAGGTTGAGGCTATAGTGGCCGTGAGTGTGCCACTGCACTCCAGCCTGGGTGACAGAGTGAGACTCTGACTCAAAAATAATAATCATAATCATAATCATAAATCTCTGGTATGCAGTAAGTGCCCAATATCCAGTAGCTACAACTTTTTGAAAATCAGTAAATTTTAACATGTGATTTCCTTACATATCAGAAATTGTCAGTTATATTCCTAAAAGAAAGAAAAAAGAATCTATTTACATTAATTACAAATAACTGTAAAATATTTACTGATTACCCTAACAAAAAATGTTTGGCTTATGTGAAGAAAAATAACTCAACTGATAGATAAAAGTAAAGACATGACACTTATAGATGGGAAGACAAGATGCCAATTCATCCCAAAATAACTAATAGTTTGAATGTAACCCCAATAAGAATACCAGTGGTCATTTCGGTTTTACTTTTTTAGTAAGTTGGCAAAAATTATTCTAAAGTTAACCCAAAAGAATAACCAGGTAAGATTGATTAAAAATATTCTGAATAGAGGCCAGGCTCAGTGGCTCAGTCTGTAATCCCAGCACTTTGGGAGGCTGAGGCAAGTGGATGGCCTGAGTCCGCAGGTTCATTACCCTCTCCGGCAACTTGGTGAGACCTCATCTCTACAATAGGTCAAAAAACAGCCAGGCGTGGTAGCGTGCGCCTGTAGTTCCAGCTACTTGGAAGGCTGAGGTGGGAGGATCGCCAGATCCCAGCAGGTCTAGGCTGCGGTGGTCGGGAGCGTGCCACTGCACTCCAGTCTGGGTGACAGAGTGAGACTTCAACTCAAAAAATACATATATAATATATATATTATATATATATATTCTGAAAAAAAGAATATGAATGTAAACTTGTCAACACTAGTACAAGAGTCAACAGATGAGTGGAACAGAATGCAGAGAGTTCAAACAAAAACTAATATATGATAAACTATCCAAGAGGCAGTATGGCATAGAGGTAAAGAGTATGGATTTAGCTAAAACACCTGAGTTCAAGGGTTGGCTCTGTCACCTACTACTTGTGTAACCTTGTGTAAGTTGTTTACTCTATGCCTGTTTTTTGTCTCTAAAGTGGAAACAATAACTGTATTCACCTAGGTGGCAGGTAAAGCAGTCAGAAAAGAGTCTGGCACATAGCAAGTGCTATATGAGTATTTGCTGTTAGAATGTTTGCTATCACAAGTCAATGTGACCAGTTTCATGGAAGTGTGACCTGTACAATCATACAGGCCCTGCTCTTAGAAGGGCCCATATACTGGTTAAAGGCTTGGCTGTCACTCTCTTAAAATTCTTTAGAAGTTTTGAACAAGGGGCCCTGCATTTTGTTTGTTTTTTTAAATTAAGCCCTGCAAACTATGTAACTATGTAGGGAGTCCTGCAAGTCAACCAGGAAAAGGATGAATTAATCAACAAATGGTGTTGGAAAAACAAATATTCCAAGTTAGTTTCTCATTTTACACCACGCAGAACACTAAAAACATAACTATACATTTTAAATTAAAGCTCCATGTTCTGAATTGCAGTGGGAAGTACTGGTTTGGACACACAACAAAGTTTGTTTTAAAAAGTAATAATTGCTACCCAAAGAAATCTATATCAAAATATCAAAGTAATCTCTATCAAAATATCATTGACATTCTTCACAGAAACAGAAAAAAAATCCTAAAATTTGTATAGAACCACGAAAAACCTCAAATGGACAAAGTAAAAAAGAACAAAAAGAGCAAAACTGGCACACCCCATCAACAAGGGTACCTGCATAATGAACATCTGTGTACCTAACCCTGAATTGTACCCCACATCTTTAAAATAAAAAACAGGAACAAAGCTGGAGGCATCACACTACCAAACCTTAAAAAATACTACAAGGCAGCATAGTATTGGCATGAAAACACATAAACCAGTGGAACAAAATAGAGAACCCAGGAATTAATCCACATATCTACAGCCAAGAGATTTTTCACAAAATATATACACCATAAAATACATAACATAATGTTCATCTGAAATAGCATCATGGTCATCTGAAAGAACCAACTCATTATTTTGAAAACTGGCAAATACAGACCAAAAAAACCAAGCATTTATTCTGCCCTTACTATATGAAATGAACTGCTGGGTAACGAAATAAATGGCCGAGTTTACCCTTGGAGGAGAATTATAGCTAATCAATGAAGAAAGAGGAATCAAAATATCACCATTTGACACCCTCTTATGACATAGTGAATCCAACCAGTGATTATCTGTGGCTGCTAAAATCACAAAAAAGCTAACCATGCATCAAATGCCATCCGAAGGAAGTTAAAACACTACCTGTATCTCATCGGGCCTTCAGATCTAACTACCCATCTACATCAAATACAAGGAAAAGAAGAATATGTTAAATGTCACCTTAAGGTAGTGATCACTAAAGAATCACCCAGTTTCTTCAACTAATAAGTTACAAGAAAAAAAAAACTAGGACAGAAAAAGGAAACCTTTAGTTTATATAAAAGAGGCAGCAACCAATTGTAATATATGGTCCTTATTGGATTCTGATTCAAACAAACTGTTAAAACAAAATGAAACAATCAAAGAAATTTAAATATTGACTGGGTTTTAAAAATTAAAGAACCATTGTTAATTATTTCTGGTTGTGGTAATGATGTTACAGCTCTATATTTTTAATGTATTTCATTTTAAAGATTCAAATGGGAATATTTATTGATAAAATGAAATTGATGCCCATGATACCAGGTAATCTTGGAGAGAAAATGGTTGGGGGTATAGATGGAATGAGATTGGCCATGAATTGAAACTGGGAAAATTTACTATTTTTGTTTGTGCTTTAAATTTTCTATTAAAGGTTTTAAAAATATATCTAGAAAAAAAGCTTATTTGTAAAAAGATACTTGAACTACACGAAATAAATGGGTGAATATTTAACTGATCTAAATGATGTATGACTTTCTAAGCATAAAATAAATGAATTATATACTAAGAAAGACTGCCACTTTCAACTAGAATAAAAGCTAAAACTGTGTTTTGAATTGTCATAAAATTAAAAGATTAAACACTGAGAAAAATATTTGCAACTGAAGACAAACCAAAGGCTAAAATGCTTAATATATATGGGAGTTAATAATAAAGCCTAACACATTGTGCTTATAATGCACTAGGCCCTCTGTAACCATTTTACAAAAACCATTTAAGTTCTTATAAAATAGAAAAAGTACTAATATTCCATGGTCCAATAGGTAGTTGAGAGAAGAATTTCAAATAATCAATAAACAAATAAACGTCTATTTAACTTCACAATAATTAAATAATTGCATTTAAAATGTACTAAGATTTTAACCTATCAAAAAAGTGAAGATTGTTGTGAAATGGTCAATTTCTTATGTTGCTAGTAGGTATATACATTAGAAAAATCTTTCTGGAGAGCAATTAAGTAATATGAATTGAGTTTTGAAAACATTTATGCCTTTTGACCCTCCTATTCTAATGCTCTCAGGAATGTATAGCATTGACGTGATCAGAGATACATATGAATACGTGCTTGCTAGAAGATTCGTCAGAGTTTTGCTTTTATTAAAGAAAACTTGGTAACACCCTAATTTCCAAAAGAATAAATAAATAAATAAATATAGAACATCAATGTCTTGGAATTTTAGGGAACCATTAAGATCGTGTTTTCAAATGGAAAATAACCCATCAATAGGTGAATAGATACATTAATTGTGGAGTAATAGAATACTGGTCAGCAACAAAAAGGAATGAATTACAATATACACCAACATCAATGAATCTCAAAATATTATGCAGAGAAAAAGAGACAAAAAAGGAGAACATATGTTCTGAGTTCATTTATATAGAATTCTAGAACAAGTAAAATTGATGGCTAAAGAAGTCAGATTAGTTGTAACCTCTGAGGCAAGCACGAGGATTGACATAGAAGGGACATGAAGGAATTTTCTGGGGGGGATGGAAATATTCTATATCTTAATGAGGTGTGTGCTAAAGGAACGTATCTGTTTGTCAACCTTATCCTCTTTACTTAGTTTTTGTTTGGACTTCATGTAAGATCTTACCTTCAACTCTATGTAAATTAGATCTTAAAAAAAATCATGTTTCCCAAGAAGATTTACTAAAACAGGCAAAACAGTCACCTTACAATTTTAATTGGAACAAAGAGCCATGACAGAGTGTGATGTATGATTCTAGTTATGTAAAAGAAAATACATTACAGGGAGCGCTGCCACCGCCGCCACCACCTTCGCCATGAACAGTGTAGCTGAGGGATGCACAGACATGAAACACGAATACAACCAGTGCTTCAGTCGCTGGTTTGCCAAGAAGTTTCTCCAGTGGGTCAGCACCGGGACCCCTGCACCGACCTCTCCAAGCATTACCAGCTGTGTGTTCAGTCCCCTCATCTGCAGCAGGGAAGTTTTCATTCCCACCCAATGGATATGGAACTGCTTTGAATGATAGGAACAGCACAGGACAAAGCACTTCCATCCAACAAATTAACCTAAAACATCCTCAGGAAAGCGATAAAGGAGAAAGAGACTCCTATTGAAGGAGTGGAGTTCATGGGCCATGGGAGAGAAAAGCCTGAAAACTCTTCTTGACTTAGACAGTCACTTTGAAAATGGATTTCTCAAGTCAAGCCATTGAGGACTCTGGTTTTTTTCAACTAAGGCTATGAAGATGGCCTTCATTTTGATGAGCAGTTTGAGAGAGTTTTATTTCCTCTTTCTTCATGTTTTTTTCACACTTGTAAAAGATGATGATCTTTGCTTTGAGATGATTTCTCACTTGCTCTGGCATCTTGCAGAAACTCAAGTGTGCTAAAATTGAGCAATGTTGGTGGATTATGGTTACAATATCTGTGGAGAAATAACCTAAATTTCAAGTATTTTCTCTTGCCAGGTTTCAGCCCAATTCAGTGCATTAAATCAACCTGCAAAATACTGCATCTGATTAAATTTGGGGAAAAGGTGTTTGCTTTGTTTGCCTGGTTTACCTACCCTGCCCTGTAATGTCTGTAATCATAAAAATGGAATAAATTGTAACATTTAGCTTCTATCATCAGTACACACACACACACACAAAACTCTTAATAAAAATGGAGGTTCACGGGTAAAAATGACAAGGATGTATGCCAATGAACATATACAACTTTCATAATTAGAAAAAAAAAGTAGTAAATACTCTTGCAGTCTTACTTCATACCAAATGCCCTTTTTCTCTTGACATTCTAGGTTTGGCTTTCTTTCAGTTCCTCAAATAAAGAAGGTATTTTTCCTGTGCCTCTAATGACCCCCTCATTCTCTTCAGTGATTTAATTCCTGCCCAGTCTTCAATTCTCAGATCAATCTTGGTCTCCTCAGAGAAGACCTTCTCAACCTCCTTGAGTTATACTAAGTCACCCAAGCTGGGACAAGCATCTTATGCCTCTTCTTTGTGACACTTAGGAATGATACATTTTCATTTCTTGGCATGTACCTCAAGTTAGCCAAACTGCAAAGTTAAGGGCACTATCCTCCAGTCTTCCCAAGACTTCTGACATCAACTGCAAATTCAGGAGTTTCTCAAAACCAGCCTCATGTTCAAGAATATGCTAGAAAAACTCAAAGAACTCACTGAAATCTATAACACTTATTGTTAGGGCATGGTTAGGGTGATGGTGAGATGGATAGGCAAGGGGAGAGAGGCACAGTAGAGAGGGGTGGAGCACCACTGGAGCCAGCAAGCCAGAGGTGCATACTGGCAACCCAGAGATCTGAGTAAATGCAAAGAGCTGCAACACACAGGAGTGAGAGAAGAAAAGATTTATTTAAGATAAGTTCATCCCCCACAGACAGGGAGCAGACTTACACTCTAGGTGAGTGTGGCACCGTAGCCTCCCAAAGTCCTGGCTTAAATCCTTTTCCTTGAAGATGTTGCAGTCAGGTAGACGTGACTGCCATGACTTCCTTATCGACCACCTGTGGATGTCTTGGAGAACCTGTGCCACAGAGACCCACTAATGTCCACCCACATTATCATAGCCCCTAGAGAACGGCATGACAAGGACTCTAATTCTCCTGCACCTTCCCAAACAACATTCCTTAGAGCTAATGGAGGGTGCACCTCCCCTTATCTCCTAGGCATTCCCAGTGGGTAGCTTCAGGGGATCCTTGGCTTCCCTGGAGATAGTGCCCATTCTACTGGAAGATTGAACCCCTACCGGCCCCCACTCTGATGGTCATAACTTTTTAAATTACAAGTTTCATGACTTTTACAATCTTTGCACAATGCATGATGTCTTAGGCCTTGTAAATTCCCTTTATTCTAGGCAAGCTTGATTGCCGCTATGAGATACCTCTGATACCTGGCACCAGGAAGTCTGTTTCTGAAACAGACAAAGTTGGCAAAGTAAATTTTTCCTTAAGTGTCCATTTCTCCGAAAGCATAGCTTCTACTTTCTCTTCATTGTGTCAGGGTTTAAGAACAAGATGAAAAATGGCTTCCCACTCTCGGTCTGTCCTTTCACTTATGATTACGTTTATTACAGGGAAGGGATACAAATTAGAATCAGCCAAAGAAAGAGGGCAGAGTTTGGAAAGTCTCCAAATGTGTGAGGCTTCTATTGTCCTCAGGATATCTTACCCTCCTAGCATCTATTTGTGACAATACAAATGGAGCATTATCTATTCAGGAAGTTCACCAGAACTCTGCTGTCCAAATTTTTTATTGGGGCTTCATTATGTAGGCATGATTGATTATATGGTTGGCTTTTCTTGATTTCTGGCTATGGCCAGCTGCCACCTTAAAGCTACTGCATGTGACAAACCCCACCCTGAGTCACCTCATTAGTATCAGTTACCAGGTATGGTCCCAGGAGCTTAGCATGAATGACAAAGATGCTCCTATTACTCAGGAAATTCCAAGGATTTCGAAGGTACCTCCCAGGAACCAGAACAAAGACCAGATTTTTCTTTGAGCAGGACAAAATTCTTACTACTCAGCATGGTTTGTAAATAATGTCTCCCCTTCACCCCTTGGACTCTAAGCTCTAAAAGGACATGGATCACATCTGGGTTTGCTCCCAGTTTTGTCCTTAGCAACTAGCATAGTGGTTAGTAAATGTTGAGGGTCTGCATAGCATGGACTTGGGAGCCGCACAGTCTGAATTTGCATCTTGGTTCTTCTATTCACTAACTGGGTGACTGTGGACAAGCTACTTAATCTCTTGTTGCCTAATTGACCTCATCTGGAAATTGGAGGTAAAGATAATACCTATCTCAGAGAGTTGCAATGAGTATTGAACAAAAGAATACCAGTAAAAGTCTTGGAATAGTGCCTGGTACAGAGTAAAGGCTCAATAAATATTTAATATTATTAAATGCTCAATAAATAATTGATGGAATAAGTGTCTGGCACATGAGAGGTAATTAATAAATAATTTCTGAAAGAACAGAAAATGAGATTTTCTTCTTTAGTGGATTTTCCTTTTAATATAGTACCAGCTGTACTCATTTAGACATGTCATTAATTATTCTAAAGATTACAACTCAATAATATGTTTAAGAAATGTACAGAAATAAAGTTTCAGAGTTTTTTCACCTCTCCAGCAGGCTGTGCCCTCAACTACAGAGTGAGGAATTGAATTAGACAGGGTTCAAGGTCTCTTCCAACTTCAACAACATGTTATTTGTCCTTAGGAAACAAACTAGATATAACAACAGAGAAGACCATTTTACATGGAGGCATGAAACCTTTGAATGTGTAAGTTTCCATCAAAAATAAAGGAACCAAGAGAATATCCCACTGATTACCAAAATTCATCTTTAATATGTGACAACATAGGTTTGAATTGTGGCAGTGCATTTTTATTAATTTGATGAAGTTTGACTCCCTCTTAAGCAATACACAAAGGTCATAGAAAATTTATTTTAATTTGTGAGACATGATTCTATCTCGGCATGTAGACAAGCCTAATGTGAGCTTCTTAGAAGGTGATTGATAGTAGAGTCAGTTATCTTTCCATACAAGAGATTCAGCACCTTCAAACAATACTTTTCGCAATTAGAAAAAAAAAATCAATCTTTTTAAAACATTATTTTTACTTACAAGGTAGTGCATATACATTTAAATACAATAACCAAATGTTTTAAAATTGACTTGTTATTACTAAGCAATTATTAAATTATTTATTAATAAAAAATAAATATGTTTCAAACACCCTTCCTACCATGTTTATTTTCCAAAGGTAGAAAATGTTCACAATTTGTTCCATATATTTCTATGCACATATAATCCACCACAACAACAAAAATGTATATACTCGTGTTTGATAACAGTCTTTGTGAAGTGTTACTTTTTCTTGCCATTTTAGTGTTACCACAGGCAGTCACTCAGTTTGAAGAACTTGTTGGTATGGCAGAAGCCCTGCTTAAGGGTGGAGGATCCATGTCCACGTCTGCGTCCACCCTCTGGAGAGCAACAAACAACTCCTCACCAGATTCATTTGCCTCGACATGCAGTAATTCTAACTCTAATTCCAGTTCACCAATTTCCTTGAAGGCAGAAGAGGAGCATCATATTGATGAGAAACAGGTCAGTTAGAATTCCACCCTCATATTCTTTGTAATACAGTTAAATCCAAACATTAAAATAAGGGTTAAAAAAAAATGGTCCTATTTTATCAGATAACTTTAGGGAAGTTTAGGTCACAACCATAATATTCCTATTGCATAAAACTTTTATTTTTTACAATCAGAACTAATATTTGTGAAACAAATACAAATTGTGGGCAAAGATGAAGTTATTAAACTTACAATTCTTAAACCTGTGCATTGAGGGTTATAAAATATTGTATCATTGAGAAGTCAATTTCAGCCTCAACATGCTAGCTGAATACAATTCTTTTTCTGTTTTCTCAGTGTTTCATAATCATGAAGCAGAAGCTGAAAAGGCAAGAGTTTTGCTAGAATTGGGTACAAGCTTTGGGAAATATGCTATTAAAAGTGATAATTAAATATTAACTAGCAATCTAATATTCAGAATTCTTGCATCTTAGTGTATCAGTTTCCTATTGCTATATAACAAATTGCTGCAGATTTAATGATTTCAAATAACACAATTTATTATCTCAGAGTTCTATAGGTCAGAAGTCTGATACAGGTCTCATTACACTAAATTCAAGGTGTTGGCAGGTACATTCTTTCTGGAGGTTTTAGAAGAGAATCTCTTTCCTTATCATTCAGGCTGTGGTAGAATTAATTTCCTTGGGGTTGTAGAACTGAGCTCCCCCCATTTTCTTGCTGGCTGTGAACTAAAGGCCATTCCAACTTCTAGAGGCAATCACATTCCTTGGTTTATGATCTACTTCTGCCATTCAAGTCAACAATGGCATGTCAAAGTCCCTCTCACTCTTCTGAGCTTTCCTTTTTCTTCTATTCCTTTGCTCTAATCTACTCTTCTGCTTTTAAGAGCTCATGTGATTGGATTGGGCCCCTTGGATAATCCAGGATAATCTCTCATCTCAAGGTACTTAACTGTAATCACGTCTACAAAATTTTTTTGCCCCAAAGATAACATCCGGGGATTAGGATGTAGACACCTTCAGAGGGTCATTATTCTGCATACCACTTTAGTATGAAGTGTCCAGTTTAGAACTAATCCTGAAATCACCAAATCCAGTTTAGGTGACAAGAATTTATATATACCCTGGAACAAATACCTCATAAACATTGAAAATTATCTCAAAGATTATATTGAACTCAAACCCCTGAAATATACACTATAAATTAAAAGAATGATACATCACTGTAAAGAATGTTGACACTGCTTTCTGGTATGTCTTAACTCAATTAATAATATATTTCTCCAGATATCACTTTCTTTTTCCAATTTCAATCTTTTTTTTATTTTTTAGTTCAAGATTGAAAAATGGCAGATTGCCCGTTGTAATAAGAGCAAGCCTCAGAAGTTTATTAACGATTTAATGCAAGTACTTTACACAAACGAATACATGGCCACACACAGCTTGACGGGGGCAAAATCCTCTACTTCAAGGGACAAAGCTGTAAAACCAGCCATGAATCAGAATGAAGTTCAAGAAATCATAGGTGATAATATGATTGCATTATATTGTCATATGAGTTTAAAATTTTGTTACCATTTAAGGTCAAGTTATTCTTTCATGGTCTTTTTTTTTTTTTCAAACTTGTTTTTCTATGAAAGAAAAACCTCAGGATAATCTAAAACTCTCATTAAATATGACAAATTTCATAGTAAAACTTTACATTGAAAAATAATTATTGGGCTGGGCGCGGTGACTCAGCCTGTAATCCCAGCACTTTGGGAGGCCAAGGCAAGAGGATTGCCTGAGCCTGCAGGTTCGAGACCAGCCTGGGCAACATGGTGAGATCTCGTCTCTACAATAAATCACAAAAACTAGCTGGACGTGGTGGCATGCATCTGTAATTCCAGCTACTTGGAAGGCTGAGGCAGAAGGATTGCCTAAGTCCAGCAGGTGGAGGCTGGAGTGGCTGTGAGCATGCTGCTGCACTCCAGCCTAGGTGACAAGAGTGAGACTCCAACTCAAAAAAAAAAAGATTATTGACTGGGCATGGTGGTTCATGCCTGGAATCACAGCACTGGGGACGCTCAGGCAGGAGCAGATCTTGAGCCCAGGAGTTCAAGACCAGTATGGGCAACATAGGGAGACCTTGTCTCTACAAAAAAAATTTAAAAATAAGAAAATAAAAATTAGCCAGGTGTAGTAGCACATGCCGGAAGTCCCAACACTCAGGAGATTGAGGTGAGAGGATCACCTGAGTCCAGGAAAATGAGGCTACAGTGAGCCATGATCATGCCACTGCACTCCATCCTGGACAACAGAGCAAGATTGTAATTTAAAAAAAATTAAAAATCACATGCAAAAAACCCAAACCAAACCAAATAAAAAATGGTTATTAAGCCGGGCTCGGTGGCTCAGCCTGTAATCCTGCACTTTGGGAGGCTGAGGTGAGTGGATTGCCTGAGCCCGTGGGTTCGAGATCCACCTGGGCACCTTGGTGAGACCTCATCTCTACAATAAATCAAAAAATTAGCTGGGTGTAGTTCCAGCTATTTGGAAGGCTGAGGCAGGAGGATCGCCAGAGCCCAGCAGGTCGAGGCTGCGATGACTGGGAGCGGGCCACTGCACTCCAGTCTGGGCAGCAGAGTGAGACTCCAACTCAAAAAAAAAAAAATTATTAAAGTAAAACTAAGTTTTATATCACCAAAAAGCTTGAATTCATAAAATTCATAGCTTTAGAAAAATAAATGTTCAAAATATTTTAAAGTAAAGTTTCAATAACAGTTTATATCTTTTTTTACATTTTTTATCTTGGTTATACCCTTATCTTTTCTTCTAGAAAGACAGAGGTTAATTTGACTACCCTATTTATGGTTTTTAAGTTAATGAATCTCCTTAAATATAATCATCTAGATTATCTAATTAATTTTTTTGCAAATATCCAACAAATTTAGGGATTCTCTGAATCCCAGTTCTATATATCATTTCTCAGTTGAAAAAGGATCAGTCAGAATCTAGTTTTTTCAACTGATGTTGGGAATGGGTGAAAAATAAATGCGAAACATTTTAGAGCAGGGGGACTTAGAGTTCAAAGCAAGTAGTAGGGTTAAAGTTGAGAGGTACCACAGGGACACAAATATGTATGCTCTCAGTTTACAATACAGACCTTCTGATATCTCTTGTTTTACATTGAAAAACCTGCCTAAATCTGTATCTATTTAAATATCTCATGAGTGGGTTAATTTTGTAAAATGGAAGCAAAACTAAAATGTTAGAATCCTTGATGTTTTACCTCAATTCACACCTTAAGATGTAAAGGCTTCATAAAATGTTCTTGTATATTATTATTGGTTTTTTATTTTGTTTTGTTTTTACAGGAGTAACAAAACAATTGTTTCCCAATACGGATGATGTTTCAATTAGGAGAATGATAGGGCAAAAGTTAAACAATTGTACCAAGAAGCCAAATTTAAGCAAAAATCTTAACTCTCAGGATATTAAATAGATTATTTTGGTAAGTCTTTTAAATCTTTACAATGCTTTCAATGTGGCAAGAAAATGTTTTAATACTTTTATCTGTGGAATAGTGTTTCCCAGTTACTCAATTAGAGAATACTAGTGACCTGTGAACTGCCAATAGGTATCCCCAAGGACAGTGGCGGGAACTGGACAGGGGATTTAAATCTGGGAAATACTGAGTTTAGTTACATAGGTTTTCCTTTCCCAGAGTATCTCAGAGATTTTGATATCCTCTTAATATGCCTATGTACACCAGAAATCTCTAATAAGGGGATATTTTGTATGTGGTGTGTTTCGAATGAGTTTTACTGAGATTTTCTTCACAGAACTCATGTTAATTTGGAGGTAGGGATAGAAAGGAGCCAAAAGGGGGCACATATGACAATTCAGGAAGTATTTCTCTAGAACTGAACGATTTAGACTTCCTGGAATATCTCTGAGGTATATCAATGAAACTGAACTTACAACTCTAGACAGTGATCTGATATGTACACACACTATTGGCTGGAAGTATTGGGGGATCTTTTTCACTACCCTTCATGTTACTTCCCACAGTCTCTAAATTTTTATTTTATTTTATTTTATTTATTTATTTATTTATTTATTTTGAGTTGGAGTCTCACTCTGTTGCCCAGACTGGAGTACAGTGGCCGCTCCCGGCCACTGCAGCCTCAACCTGCTGGGCTCCGGTGATCCTTCTGCCTCAGCCTTCCAAATAGCCGGAATTACAGGCATGCGCTACCACGCCCGGCTGATTTTTGGATTTATTGTAGAGATGAGGTCTCACTGCCCAGGTGGGTCCCAAACCCGCGAGCTTAAGCAATCCACTCACCTCAGCCTCCCAAAGTGCTGGAATTGCAGGCATGAGCCACCTCTCCTGGTTAGTATTTTTTGGCAACCCCCTGTATATAATAGTAGTGCTACTGGTTTTGTAGTGCTCAATTGCCTAGACTAGAAATACATGTATTATATGCAGGGGGTTGCCAAGAAATGTATACACATTTTTAAGTATGACCTTCACTGACAAGATGGCATTAATCAGACAAATGCTAGCATCACCATGTGACAGGCAGGATAGTCAAAGAAAATGGTGGAAACACAGTTGAGCAAATGTCATAACACACATCGCTACCATAATTCAATTCAACTTCGAAAAGTAATACATAGATAACATCTCTTTACAATGTGTATACATTTTTCTGGCACCTCCCGTTGTATATACCTATATTACCTGTAACAACTACAGTGAAGGTCTTTCCCGTGGTTCACATGTACTAGTAGACTGACTTAAAGAGTTATAGAAGATAAGGATATCTGTACCCTTTTTCTCCCCCAAGGAAGTTTATAAACTTCAGTAGATTGTGAATCTCACAACTTTTCACTTATGAGATATTTGTTTAAATGTGCTCTCAAAAACTTCTCATTTTGACATAAGATTAATCAGTTTCCTTTCTAAATGCTGTTACCAGACCTCCAAGTCATATGGCTATATTTTGGAGCACACTGTTGTATTTCAGAGCTCTGCAAAGCATTTTAATAGCCTGACCTCTGCGTTTTTAATATCTCAGACAGCCAAAGATAGGCACAAAACTCATATTTGACTATATTAGCCCACAGGATATTGACAAAATGAAAGTTAAAAGATTTTTATATCAATTTTGCTTGTACTTGGCAGTATCAGTGTTATTAACTCATCTGGCTTTGGTATTCGTTTAAATTGAAACAACAAACCTTTTGCTATGAACCTGGTGATTTTTGGGTCTGAGCCTGGCTTTGTAGTGCTAAATTGCCTGGACTAGAAATACATGTATTTTGAATCAGGAATGGAGATCAACATTAGACTGGAAATTCTTTTTAATTGGCAGATACATTTCATTTGAAGTATAGCTAAATTCAAACTACTTCAAAAGGACCAAGGAAAATCTGCTGGGAAAGACGGGGTCACATAAAACCCAATTTGGACATGCTTGATGAATTATATCAGGTATCGCGCCATCTAGTGGAACATTGCTGTATTTCTCTCTTCTGGGTTATTTAACTAACAGGAGCCTAAAGACGATTACTATGCATTTTCTCAGGCAAACCATACCCCGACCCTGCCACCCCTCCAAAAATATTCTTTGGAAAAAAATAGCTTTCATAGCATTACTATTATGAAGGCAATATGCGCTGTGAAATCATACAGATGCCTACAAATTCCTATGCATTCAGGAAGCCCACCCATGTTCCCTATGGTAGACTGTGTCCTCCATCCAGTACTGAGTTCACGTTGTCACTGATGGCTTAGATTTAACAGGGAACCATTTCCCAGATAAGGCTCATTTCTGTGAGGGCAAGACCTAAATTCCTTCCCTCTGCTTTTTGCAGTTTATTCTCCCTCCTTCTTGTGACCGCCTTCAGGTTGACTATAGCTCTCACATGCCAAGAGCTTGATGATACCAATTTTTCTGGCCTTTCTCTGTTTTTGTACTTCTTTCTTGAAGTTGCTATAAAGTTACAATATGTTAGGATATTACCTCTATAATACCTCAGAAAGTGATCAAACAGCCTGCTCCTGAAATTTCCAAAAGCTGCTTCCGTGTATATAATCTCTAGCATAATTTGCAAATGCATATATTATAACTTAAAGATTATCTAATACAGCGGGGATGGGGAGTGATTTTTTGCCTCCTCCTTCCCACGGGGGCTATTTAGGAACGTCTGGAGATATTTTGTTTTCACAACAGGGTGGTATACTGGCATCTAGTGGACAGAGGCCAGGGATACTGCTAAACATCCTGCAACGCATAGGAACTCCCTCCCACAACAAAGAATCACTCAACACAAAATGTCAGTAGCGCTGAGATTGAGAAGCTCTAGTCTGATATGGTTTTCTTATTTCAGAGATAATGAAACTAAAGCCTAAAGAGGTTAAATGACTTGCCAAGGTCATACGATTAGTAACTAGTAGAGAGCCTACACTAACATATAGTTATTTGAATTTCTTACTGTATTAGTTATGGTTCATCAGGAAAACAAGACCAATAAGAAAAATATATATTTATCTCCCCTATATATACCTATATATATCTATATCTCTATATATTCTGTATATCTATTTGTACCATATATATGAAGCTTAATAGAATTTATAGAATCTTCTTTCAGAAAAAATGCAAAATTATAAACACATACATAATATTTTTATTAACAGTGCTACATTATTTTTATCCCACTTTTTTGGGTTGCATACATGTTGGTTGCCTCTTTATTTGACAAAATATATGTATATATTTGACAAAATATATATACGTATGTGTTTATAATTTTGCATTCTTTTTCTTAAAGAAGGTTATATATGTAGAGAGAGAGATAGGTATATATAGGGGAGGTAAATATATATTTTTCTTATTGGTCTTATTTTCCTGATGAACCATGACTAATACAGTAATAAATTATGTATGTATAATATTATATAATAAATTATATATATATATAAAACAGATTTATTTTAAGGAGTTGGCTCATGAAATTGTGGATGCTAGCAAGTCTGAAAATGAAGGGCAGGCCAGAGGCAAGCTGGAGACCCAGGGAAGAGTTGACGTTGAAATCCAGAGGCAAAAATACCTTCTTCCTTAGGTTCTCAGTCTTTTCTCTTAAGGCCTTCAACTGATTGGAAGAGGCCCAGTCATATCTAAAAATACTGTTCCCTCACAGTAACATGTAGACTAGGTATTTGACCATACAACCGGGTACCATGGTCCAGCCAATTTGACACATACATCTAACCATCACTCTTCTCTAATGTTTAAAGCCTGGTCTACCTTTGAATAACTGGGAACTTTGGAGAGTCACTTGATTTTCTGAAATTCAGTTTAAACAAGGATGATAATGCTATATAACTCAGGGACAGATCCAGGATTTGTGGAACCTGAAGAATTTGCAGAACCCCCTTTAAGAAAAGGAATGCAAAATTATGAATAGGCAATCAGTTACAACTCTGCACATTAATTTAGAAGAAAATTAAGCATGCAAGCTACATAATGTTTAAAAGTTAACAAATTTCTCAAATATTACATAATGAAGAGAATATTACATAATATTTTTGTTTTTATTTTTTATTTTTTGAGTTGGAGTCTCACTCTGTCACCCAGACTGGAGTGCAGTGGCCGCTCCCGGCCACCACAGCCTCGACCTGCTGGGCTCCAGCGATCCTTCCGCCTTAGCCTTCCAAGTAGCTGGAACTACCGGCGCATGCTACCATGCCCAGCTGATTTTTGATTTATTGTAGAGATGAGGTCTCGCCAAGTTGCCCATGTGGGCCTCGAACCCACAGGCTCAGGCAATCCACTCACCTCGGCCTCCCAAAGTGCTGGGATTACAGACTGAGCCACTGAGCCCAGCCTACATAATATTTTTATTAACAGTGCTACAATATTTTTATCCCACTTTTTTGGGTTGCATACATGTTGGTTGCCTCTTTATTTGACAAAAACTTTGTAGTAGACTTTTTATAGATGAAATAGAAAAACAATTTAGCCTATCCTCTAGCACATTAGATGAAAAGTTGCTGTTTTATTTTTCTTTATAACAGTTTACAGAGGGTTTTTTTTTCACATTCTCAACTCTTTGACAGTAACACTATGTAATTTTTAGGATTATTGCCAAATTTGGTGAAACCTCTATTGAGTTTTTTTCTATCTAAGCTATAAGATTTCAGAGCATTTAGAGTTTTCTATGGAGTGGCTGCTCTTGAATATTCTTTGAATTGACCATATTCAGAATATTTATAGAGGACACCCCACCCCAAACTCAGATGATCCGCAATAGCATAACTACGCATGGAAGAGATCATGAAGTACATATGTATATCCCAGTCAACCTTTAACAAAAATCTCGGAAATGCCTACTGCTGTTTCACATAGGAGCAAAAATTATGAAAGAGAGTTTTTGAAGTGGAGGAAAAAAACAGCAGCATTAACTTATTATGGTCGAAATATTTTATTTTTGTAAATTTAACAAAATATGTAAATATGTAAAGACATTTTGCTAGGGCCTCTTTTTTGGAAGGTACTGAGACAAGGAAGTTTTATTAGCATCACAGAAATTCTGCCTCTGGCCTAGCTCATTTGGTTTTTTGGAGTTTCAGATGAGGAAAGGCAGATGGCAGACTTGGGAAATTATCAGCTAATTAATAAACAATCAACAAATGTTATTAAAGAATGACAGAATTGTTGATAATTTTTAAGATGGTTGAGTGTATGTGGAGGTAGTTCATTTTACTTGGTATATTTTCAAATTTACCTAACAATTTTTTAATCCTCATTAGCATAAAGATGAGTTTAAAAGTTTTTGAAACCTCACCTGAGATCATTATAATGTAAAATACTCTAATTTCTATGGTGGAACTTCTATGAATAGGTCATAAAATAATCCCTAAGCCACTGTAACAGTGATAGTTATTAACAATTTGTATTTTTTAATTGTTTATAATTTTATTTCTATTGATACATAATAAGTTTACATATTTGGGGGATACATGTGATAATGTCATGCATTCATAATACTTGTAAAGATCAAATCAGAGCAATTAAAATATAACCTTAAATATTTGTCTTCTTTTTATGCTAGAAATATTTGAATTATTCTATTCTAGCTATTTTGAAATACATAATGAATTGTTGTAAGCTATAGTCAACCTACTGCTCTATCAAATACTAGGTCTTGTTTCCTCCGTCATGCTGTATGTTGGTATCCATTAATCAACCTTTCTTCATTCCCGTCTACCCCCTACCCTTCCCAGCCTCTGGTTGTCACCAGTCTACACTCCATCTTCATGTGATCCACTTTTTTAGTTCCTGACTATGAGTGAAGAACATGTGGTTAAGTAATTTTCTCTGGTATTATGTTTTAACTCATTGCTTTTAATTTTTAGTGAATCTATTACAAGTTTTTACATTATGCTTAATATGAAACTTACAAAAATAGTATAGCTATAACAAGTCAATTTATTATTATTATTATTATTAAAGTCAGGGTCTCACTCTGTTGCCCAAGCTGGAGTACAGTGGCACACTCATGGCCACAGTAGCCTCAACCTGCTGGGCTCAAGCGAGCCTTCCAACTCAGTCTTCCAAGTAGCTGGAACTACAGGTGCATGCCACCATGCCTGGATAATTTTTAAATTTATTGTAGAGATGGGGTCTTTCCAAGTTGCCCAGGCTGGTCTCGAACCCCTGGGCTCAGGTAATCCTCTCACCTTTGCCTCCGAAAGTGTTGTGATTACAGGCATGAGCCTGCACACCTAGCTATAACAAGTTATTTTGAAGAGATGACATCTTATCTCAGATCACAAAGAAAACATTAGAAGCAAAGAAAAAATGAAAACAAAAAGCTACATTTTAATACATTCTGACTTTATGTTGAATCAGTTTATGTATTTTTATATCGCCTGTTCTCCTAACAGCTTGATGTAGGTGTTGTTTTTGATAGATTTGTCATTTGGGCTTCATATAGAGTTATAAGTGGGTTGCATGCCACAATAACAGTATTAGAGAATTCCAGGTTTGTCTGTATACTTAATTTTTACCAGTAGGTTTTACACCCTTAAATTTTTTTTGTACATTGTATCTTTCACACTGAAGAACTCCCTGTAGCATTTCTTGTAAAATGACTCTGGTGGTGGTAAATTCTCTCATCTTTGGTTTGTCTGGGAAAGGCTTTAAGTCTCCTTCATACTTGTAGGATAATTTTTCTGGTTAAGTATTCTTGTATGACAGTCTTTTTCTTTGAGCACTTTGAAAATGTTATTCCAGTGCAACCCCTTCGGGTGCCCTCCCACTGTGGGGGCTTTTCTGTTCTCTCAATAAATCCTGCTTTCTCAAAAAAAAGAAAAAGAAAAAGAAAGAAAAGAAAAAGAAAAAAAGAATTGAAAAAAAATGTCATTCCACTCCCTCCTGGCATATGTAGTTTCTATTGAGAAGTCTGTTGCCAGACAAACTTGAGCTCCTTCATATGGTATTTGCTTCTTTTATCTGATCTGGCTGCTTTTAGGATCCTTTCTTTGTCTTTTACCTATGAGAATATATTATATGTAGTCTTATTTAAGTTGGATGCTATTTAGGTTTTTGTTTGGTTTGCTTTGGTTTGCGGATTTTGTTTTGTTTTGTTTTTGAGACAGAGTCTCACTCTGTCACCCAGGCTAGAGTACGGTGGCAAGCTCATGGCTACCGTAGCCTTGACCTGCTAGGCTCAAGCTATCCTTCTGCCTCAGTCTCCAAGTAGCTGGAACTACAGGCGTGCGCCAGCATGCCTGGCTAATTTTTTTTATTTATTGTAGAGACAAGATCTTGCCAAATTGCTCAAGCTGGTCTTGAACCCATGGGCTCAAGCAATCTTTTCACCTCTACCTCCTAAAGTGCTGGGGTTACAGACATAAACCACTGCACCCAGCTATTTCATTGAACAAGTTTTCTACTCCTTGTTCTTGCTCAACTCCCTCTTGAACACAAATAATTCTTAGATTTGGTCTTTTTAGGTAGTTTTCTATATCTTGAAAGTTATCTTTGTTCCTCTTCCTTCTTCTTTTTTTGCCTCTGACAGTATATTTTTTAAAAGCCTGTATTTGAGTTCACTAATATTTCCTCTGCTTAATCCAGTCTGTTGTTGAGAGCCTCTAATGAATTTTTCAGTTCAGCAAATGTATTTCTCAGTTCCAAGATTTGATTTTTTTAATTACTGCAATCTCTTTGTTAAAGTTCAGATATATTTCTGAATTGTTTTCCTGTGTTATCTTGATCACTGAGCTTCTTAAAACTACTATTTTGAATGCTTGGTCAGAGAGTTCACATATCACCATCTCATTAGGGTCAGGCACTGGTTTCTTGCTTTGTCCGCTAGAGGAGGTCATGGTTCCCTTTTTGCTACTGCTTCTGCTGGAGGTAGCTCTATGTCTTTGCGTTGAAGGACTAGTTATTATTCCAGCCTACTCTGTCTGACTTGCATTGGTTTTATTAAATATGTTTGCTTTAAGATTCTTTGTAATATGCCAGATGACTTTTTTTCTTTTCCTGCTAGGTTTCTGCCTCCTTTTCGGCAATAGATGGCACCTTACGGCTAAGTTTGCCTCAGTTCTAATAAACAATCAGAATGCTCCCTGTCTGATTTAGGGGAGGTTCCAGAGGGTGCATCCTGGTAGTGTGCAAGGGTTGGCTAGGGGTTTATGCCCAGGGGACCTGTGGAACAAAACTCCTACAGTGTGGTGCTGCTGAACAGCACTCTGATTTGGCATTTTCTTTGGCAGAGTTACAGAGCAGAGTTTCCAGACCTGAGGATAGTGGTTCTACCTCTTCCCTTTGTCTCTGTCTTCAGGGATATTTCTCCCTTAAGGCACTCCTGAAGCTACCTATATGTTGAGGGAGGAATGGGTCTCCTGCCAGGGAGCCCAAGTTGATGGGAAGCTCATTGTCCACCTTGATCTTACTTTTTCCAGTACAGAAACAGTGAGTAGGGGAAACTTTCCTTGTGCTTGGTGGTGTGGAGACTGGGGGGAGTGGCATCACAGATATGGAAATCCAATTCTTTTACCATCTGCTTGGAGTTTTTTCATGTCTCTGTGGCCCTGGAAATTGTGTCGTTCTCATATTTGAGTTCTGGGAGATTGCTGGTGATAATCTCAGTGCTGTATATTTGGTTTTGGTTTTCTGTGGTGAGGAGTGAGGTCAACTTGCTTCTACACTGCCATTTTGGAACCAGAAGTCCCTCAAAGCTGTGTATATTTAATACGTATTTGTAGTAAGTACAGATATAACTAATATACAATCATTAAAAATACTACTAAAGTTTTAACATGTTTGCACTTTTTTTTTCAAATTTGCTTTTTATAGGTATTACAGGTATCTGAAACAAAGCACCTTCAATTCTAAATCTAGCATTGGATTTTGTTGGAGAATCTGCAAACTTCCTAGCAGTGAGCACAGAGACATATGTGCAGTGACAAACTGTAAGACATTTGTAACTGATGGACTCTCCTGAGGACCAACAAACTTGCTGAAGAAGCTGCATGTAGATTCCACCTTAAATACTAGTGATGCATCAAACCAGAGAATTTCTACCAGTCAAATAAGCATGCAATATGGTTTCTTTTAAAATATGCATTTCCCAATCCCCAAATACTTCTCTGTACAGTTAACAGTCAGAGCTATTATCATAGCAACCAAAACTTTAACTCCTAAGATTAGTCAATGCCCTAACCATTGTACATTTATTATTATCAATGACTCCTCATTACAGTCATTGGGTCCTGAGCATAAGCACATGTTTGTAAAAGAAAACAGTGAAATAATTAATGTTCACAAATACGAGAACTGCAAAGTCAGCCCAAAATCTGATAACCACGTGTAACCAAGTAATAAGGTCTTAGCAATAACATCATACGATTGTTGTTATCTAAAAATGTATAAAATAAGAATATGAAAAAAGTTATAGCCGCAAGATTTTATTTATTTATTATTTATTTTTTTTGAGTCTCACTCTGTCGCCCAGACTGGAGTGCAGTGGCCACTCCCAGCCACCACAGCCTCGACCTGCTGGGCTCCAGCGATCCTTCCGCCTCAGCCTTCCAAGTAGCTGGAACTACAGGCGCACGCTACCACACCCTGCCAATTTTTTAAAATTTATTGTAGAGGTGAGGTCTCACCAAGTTGCCCAAGCGGGTCTCGAACCCGCGGGTTCAGACAATCCACTCACCTCAGCCTCCCAAGGCACGGGATTACAGGCTGAGCCACTGAGCCCGGCAACAGTAAGC
This sequence comes from Carlito syrichta, assembly GCF_000164805.1. Lineage (NCBI taxonomy): Eukaryota > Metazoa > Chordata > Mammalia > Primates > Tarsiidae > Carlito > Carlito syrichta. Next base: position 205,328 of record NW_007253972.1, read on the forward strand.
TTTTAAAATGTTAATATTAAATGGTGATTCCACTGCACTTCTGAAGAAGAAATGCAAGGTTTTGTGATTGATAATTCATCAGTTTTCAGAATAAGCTTTTTGTTTGTTTACCAGACATGTTCTTTTTATTATCCAAAGTGTATTAAATTCAGATGTGTAATATAAAACATTAATGTCACCTAAAACATTCTATATAAGATGTAACATCAAATATATTTGGTCAATTCCATTGTCGCACTGCTTAGTTTTAAATGGTTTATTTTCATTGTAGCAGAAGAAAAGTGAACTGAAAAAAAATCATATGGGTTTGATAATGACACACACACACACAAATACCATTGTGTAAATCAACAAAAGATAAAGCATTCTTCATCAATAGGCTTATCGTCTTATGTCGGGTTATAACACGTGACAGTTCTGCAATGTGAAGCCATGTTTCTGAGGTGCACAAAGTCACATTTAAACTTAGAAAGGAGGATGCTACAATAGTAACAAAGTTCAGTATCAAGAACCCAGATAACTTTCCATAAATGTTGCTTGATAAAAATGTGGTTGTACAAAATAAATGTTCTTAAGGAAATAATTTATGTAATATTTGCTAATTTTACTTAAACATAAATAAATCCCACTGAAAAAATTAAAAGTCATTTTTCTTGCTTCTTTGTTTTATTCTGTTTTTAAATATATGTATAACACTCAGGGACATTTTCTTTTCTAAGGTAATGACGATTTCACCTTCACATTGAGGATTATCATTATAATTTGACTATCTGAATCTGACTTAATTTTCTTGTAAAGAATCATGCTATGTAGGATATATAGACAATGTTCAGGAAGGGAAAAAATAATGCTTTTTGTTGAAAAAGGGTAATCTTACGAAGATGCATGCCATTTGCTTAAAAAAACAAACAAACAAAAACAAAAACCTTACTTGATAATGTAAGTTTTGCCTCCTAAAGGTAAATAAAATTGCCTCTGCAAAACATGACTGTATTATTCAACTGGAATATGTATGGTCTTTCCTTAAAGTATTTTGAGATATGTTGACATCTTTATAGATAATAGAATAAATGTATTTTGATTCATCTTTGTATACTGGTCCTAAATTAGTTACAAAATAAAAAACAACTGATAAAACTGAATGGAATGCCCAGAAAGCAATTCATAAACACGTATGTAAATCCATATACATATATTAGGTATTCACATATAGAAGACTTTAGAATATGATTCTAGTAGAATCTTTAATATGTAGGGAAAAAATGTTTATTATTCAGTCGATGATACTGAAACAACTAGCAAGTGAAAAAAATTGTTATATACTTAGTTGATACCTTATTACATAAAAATTTCAGATTAATAAAAAGCAAAAGTATGGACTCATGTAAAAAATTTTTCAGCCGGGCTCGGTGACTCAGCCTGTAATCCTGCGCCTTTGAGAGGCTGAGGTGAGTGGATTGCCTGAGCCCGCGGGTTCGAGACCCGCCTGGGCAACGAGACTTCATCTCTACAATAAATCAAAAAACTAGCCGGGCGTGGTAGCGCATGCCTATAATTTCGGCTACTCGGAAGGCTGAGGCGGAAGGATCGCCGGAGCCCAGCAGGTGGAGGCTGTGGTGGCCGGGAGCGGCCACTGCACTCCAGTCTGGGCGACAGAGTGAGACTCCAACTCAAAAAAAAAATTTCAATATATGAGTATTTTTATGTTCCCTGAAGGGGAAGGACATTCTCAATCCAAAGATAGCACAGCAAAAGTGCCAAAGAAAAACCTTAACTAATGTATGAGTTCCTGTATGTGTGCTCTGTGGTTTTCCGACAAGGAGGTGATTGTTACATTATGAATTTTACCATGTGGTGGATATGTGGTCAGCATTTTTATCTGTTCTGCTGGTATCTTTTTGTGAATGTTTTTCATTCACTCGTCAGTTTTTTAACTTTCTCAATTTTTTTTTTTTGAGTTGGAGTCTCACTCTGTCACCCAGACTGGAGAGCAGTGGCTGCTCCCAGCCACCGCAGCTTCGACCTGCTGGGTTCCGCGATCCTTCCGCCTCAACCTTCCAAGTAACTGGAACTACAGGCGTGCGCTACCACGTCCAGCTAATTTTTGATTTATTGTAGAGATGAGGTCTCGCCAAGTTGCCCAGGCAGGTCTCGAACCCGTGGGCTCAGGCAATCCACTCACTTCAGCCTCCCAAAGCACAGGATTACAGGCTGAGCCACTGAGCCTGGCACATTTTTTCTTATAAAATCCTTGTGTTGGTGCTGTGTCATAGCCTTTCTTGACACTTTTTTTTTTTTTTTTTTTGGTCAGAGTCTCACTCTGTCACCCAGGCTGAAGTGCAGTGGCACCATCATGGCTCACTGCCACCATGGCCTCTTGGCCTCAGGTGATCCTTCCACTTCAGCCTCCCAAAGAGCTGGGACAACAGGCGTGTACCACCATGCCCAGTTAATTTTGGGTTTGTTTTTTTTTTGTAGGGTCAAGGTCTTGGTATTTTGCCCAAGCTGTTCTCAAACTCCTGGGCTCAAGCAATCCTCTTGCCCCAGCCTACCAAAGTGCTGAGGTTACAGGTGTGAACCACAGTGTCTGGTCAACATTTATTTCTTATTAGCATACTTTTCTGGACCAGCAATTGACAGGCAGATTCGTGGATGGTGAGAAGTCTCGGGGTTTTTTTCTAGGCTTCACACTTTCCAAAGGACCTGTCTTTGCTGTCACAGAGACCACGGATCCTGATGGGTGTGGCTTTTCTGGGAAATTTTCTTGTGTAGCCCTGCTCCCTCTGGTTCTCTGATCCAAGCTGAATCTGGAAGGTTTCTGTCATCTCCCTGCACTCTCAGGGCCTTCAGCATTTACAGACCAAGGACAGAATGCCTGGACTTTCAAGTGAGCCATTCACCCCAGGTGTATGTTTTTGCTGGACCTTTCTGAGCTGTGCTGCTAAGGAGCTCGGATAATCTCTGTGCCTTTTCTCTGGGCATCCCAATCTCGTGATTCTTCAGAAGCTCAGTTTGCCACAGCCCTGTGCTCACTCAGTTGTTAGATTTGTGGGTTAACAATTTTGCATTTCTTGACCAGGTGCAGTGGCTCATGCCTGTAATTCCAGCACTTTGGGAGACTGGGATGGGAGGATTGCTTGACCCCAAGGGTTCAGGCCAGCCTGGGCAAACTTCTACAAATTAAAAATCAATAAAAAAATAAGCCGGACCTGGTGGCATATACCAATAGTCCCAGCTACTTGGGAGGCTGAGACAGAAGGATAGTTTGAGCCCAGGATGTCAAGACCTCAGTGAGTCGTGGTCATGCTACTGCACTCCAGTCTGGGTGATAGAGTGAGACTTCAACTCAAAAAAAATTTAAAAGGCTGGATGTGATGGCTTGTGCTTGTAATCCCAGCACTTTGGAAGGCAGAGGCTAGAGGATTGCCTGAGCTTAGGGGATTAGAGAGCAGCCTGAGCAACATGGCAATACCCCATCTCTATAACAAATTAAAAAATTAGCCAGGTGTGATGGCGCACACCTGTGGTTCCAGCTACTTGGAAGACTGAGGCAGAAGGATCACTTGAGCCCAGCAGGTCAAGGCTGCAGCAGCCATGAGCATGCCACTGCACTCCAGCCTGGGTGATAGAGTGAGACTCCAACTTAAAAAAAAAATTTAAAAAAAAAGATTTCACAGTTCTGGGTGAGTTTCTCCTTTTTAGAAAGTATACTTATCACTTCCAGGCAAGATGGTGATGGAACAGGTTGGACTGTGAGAGTCTCCGCAACAGCCAGTGTTCATAAAAACTCTCTGTGTGAGTGGGTATGTACCACCGAATGAGTGAAAGTCCATCTGAGGGAAGACCCAGGTTCATACAACTAGGGGTCTCCTCCAGAGGTGACTGCAACCCCCCACGGCCCTGAGATTGGAGACCTGGGCAGAGCAGCTGCCCTTCAGCACTGGCACCTGACCCAAGTCATCACCTGCAACAGCAGACCTGGCAAGAGAGGACCTCAGGCAGGTAATGGAAATCTGTAACCGCTGAGTGCCATCTTCTCAGTCCAGAGGAGACAGAGACTTGAATTGCCCTGCCCAGCTCCACCCAGTCTCAATCTTGAGACCCAGAGGCTTTTACCTTATCAGACTTGGAGAGACAGACATCCTCACCCATGCTGGAACAGGCACAGACATGTCAGGTCTGAGTGGAAGACCTGACAGCAGCAGCAGCGAGTAGGGTGAGTCTGGATGTGATCCATCCTCCTGCCACAGTAGTCCACGGGTCATCTGACCCATGCTGAGAGAAACCCTATCAGCCTGTGCTGAGAGGAGGGGAGGGGTTGGAGACCAGAGCTGCTCCCTAAGGCAAAGGTCTGAAAGGAAACTGGGCTCACAGAAACTGCCAGAAAGTTATTTTTGTTTGTTTTTTCCTTGTTTGTTTCCTGTTTCAGTTTTAGCTTTTTTTCTTCTCTTTTTCTTTTTGTTTTTGTTTATGTTTTTGAACTTGCTTTGTTTCTGTTATTTCAATTTTGGGGACGAAATTTTATGTTTATGTATGGGTATTTTTGAGGGAGAGTACACTATGGGGGGGTTGTTTGCTTGTATGACTATCTGTATGTTTTTGTCTTTTTTGTTTTTTCTGTCTTTGTCTCTCTGTTTATTCACTAGTTGGTATGCCTGTCTGTATTCCCTCTTCTTCTCTCTCTCCATCTCCCTTTCATCTTCCTCTTTTCTTTTTCCATTCTTTTCCCCTTCCTTATCTCATTTTGCTTTCAGGGGGCAAACAGACACCCCCACTGCATGGACAGATTTCAAGGCAATGGGAAGTGGGTTTCAGGGGGCCCACACACCTGTCAGCAGATACTAGGATCAGCAGATAGCTTCTGAATCAGAGCTCCCCCCTCAATTAAATCTCAAAATTGCAAAAAGCACAGGCCCCCACCACTAGTCCAGCTTCAGAAATGAACAAAACCAGAGGATCTACATAAGGAAGAATAGGAGATTAAGCAAACAGAAATAAAAACTATCCTCCCATCACTGAACAACAGAACTGAAGAAGAGGTTAAAAAAAGGCCGGGGGGAGCGGGGGCGGGCAGAGGAAAGCCTACACAAATAAAGAAAAACCAAAGGAAGATTATGAGGCTGACACAAACACATGGGAGGTCATCTACTGAGAATACAGATTCCAGAACTCAGTGAAGATCCCCCAGAATGACTGGTCTCAACCACAAACCTAGATATCAAGATATTAATAGAGAGAATAAATAGAAATAAGGAGAGACAAGAAGAAAGAAGAAATTGATAACTGAGATAGCAGCAATAAAGAATACAGTGAATGCAATAAACAAAAAACTGAAAAGCATGGAATGCAGAATTAAACTAGCAGAAGAAAGAATCTCAGAGTTTGAGGACCAAAATATGGCACTAACCCAAACTGTTAAAAACTGCGGAAGTCCAACTCCAGCTGGGTCCAGCGTATCCTGAAGGTGGAAATGGCATTGGTGTTGCAAGAAAACACTTCGGACACCTGACTCTGTTGTGAGCAGGACAGATGCCATTTATTGCCAATTAACAGTGAGCTTATATCCCTCTTTACAAGGAAATAATTTCTGCAAGTCATTGTTACAAAGCAAGTCAAAATCATCATTACAAAGCAAATCACTTACAACAAATTGCATGGATTCTTGTGATGTTAAAACAATGCTTAAGGGAAAGTTTAAGTATTCTTTTCCATGCTTGGATAATGTTCTCTCTAAGGCTGGAAACTATCTCCACCCCAAGACAACGCCGTTCCAAACCACACAATGATGTTATCTTGAAGTAAAAACCATTCCCATAACCCGTTAACATAAAACCTCAAAATTATAAACTTAAAAACTCTTATATAAAATCATATAACTTCTCATTAAACAATGCTACTTAAAACAAAACTTATATCCTAAATTAACTAATACATATTACAAATTTCTTAACAATTCTAACACCTTACTAATTTACTATTCTAACTTCTTTTTTAAACCAATCTGGGGAAACAAGTTTTTCTACAACAAGTCTCTGGGGACCAGAACAGCAGTTTCTGGCCCAAGGCTTCAAAGCAGTCCATGCGTAGAGTACTTCCATCTGCGTGGAAGAATGTGCACCTGGAGACCCTCCCGAAGCACTTCACGCAGATGTGCATTCTTTCATGGATGAGGAGTTTCTCCTTTAAGAACCTCTGGTCTTTCAAGCCCCAAAGGTAGTTTCTCCTCATCTCCTCATTTTGGGAATTTCTCCATTGTTTCTTCTTATCTGGAACATCTTATTCCTAAGGAGAATAGTTCAGAAGAAACTTTTAATGAGGCTATTCAAGCCTCAAGGTAGTTTCAGTTGTTAGATAAAACCTATTTCATGTACTTAAATTCTACATCTAAACCCTTCAACTTCTTATATACTAAAACTTTAATGTACATCTCAAACCCCTAAAAACAAACTTATAAATCACCTATATATACTTTAATATAAACTTTCATTACACTTAAATTTCATGCCTACGATTGTAAACTTATACCTACAAAACCTTATATTCAAACACCATAGCTACAACTACAAATAATAAATAAAAATATTCTTTGCTTAAAAAAAATCAGAAACCTCTTTTTACCTGGTATGAGTCACAAATCCTAACCCTAAAAATAAGACCCGTAACCCATGACCAAGCGAAAGAAAGCCCCTTTTGATGTGCCTCAAAGCTTAACCATCACATGGGCAGAAGGGGAAAGGTCAAACAACATAGTGGGAAGTGGAAAAATGGACAATGAGTTTCCAGTAGCTGAAAATACTTCACATAAACATGCTGTTTTCTTCTTTCATGACTGCACAGAATTATTCGGTCATATCAACAGCAAAGGCAGAAGACTGAAGGGAATCCTGATTGATTCCTGTCAATCAGGTGGGCCTCCAAGGCTGGCTCCCAACAAAAAACATAGAAAAGAAGCTTAAAAAGACAGAACAAAACCTCCAAGAGATGAGTGATTATCTCAAGAGGCCGAACCTAAGATTCATTGAAATCCTTGAGGCAGATAGACAGAGATCACCCTGGAACAAACATTCCATGAAACTATCCAAGAAAACTTCCCTCATCTAATCAGTGATGCAACCATTCAAACGCAAGAGACTCAGAGAACCCCTGCAAGACAACAAATGGGAAGACCAACTCCCAGACACAGTAATTTGCCTACACAAAATAGGTATAAAAGAAAAAATCTTAAAGGCAGCAAGACAGGAAGGTCAGACTACCTGCCAGAAAAGACCAATTAGAATAAATAGCAGACTTATCTACAGAAACACCTTAGGCTAGGAGAGCTTGGAGACCAATCTTCAAGATTCTCAAAGATAAACAATTTCAACCAAGAACTGCATACACAACTAAGCTAAGTTTCATCAGTGATGGAGAGTTCCATTTTAACACATCTGCCATCTACCAAGCCCACCTAACCATGTCTTCATCATAAGCTCCAGTGTAAGGTAAAGGAGGATCAAGCCACGATAAATCTTGCATGCAGCTTCTACCCCTAGGGGCTCACCAAGCTCTATTATTAATATTATATCCCACATGTTGTCCTGTTCTAATAGTAGGTAAGGACCTAGGGGCTTTATTTTTTGGGGTTCCAGTTTTATGACTAATCTGATGTTTAACTATACCTATGTTATCTGTAACAGTTTTTACCTCAGTTTCTGTTAATTTCTTATGCCACAATTTAATAGAGAATCTCTAAGTGTTTCATTTGCCATACAGTTAAAGGTACATTTTGTTGCAGTGGATGTTACAGTGATTGGTTCTATTCATGATTGGGTCGTCATGACCTCTCCTGTTCTTATTTGAGTTTTCTGAGGCATAGCCGATGTTGAAATATTGACTGCTTTATTACTGGCATTGTAGACACCGTACCCTCCAATTCTGGTTACTTTGTTCTTTTCCGAGGGAGATTGAAACATATTATTCCTGTAAGGCAGGAGTATAACAATATAATGGGAATAACCAGGTGACCACGAGTCACAGGGCAGCTATGCAGAACTTTCCTCAAGACTTTCCGTGGGGCCTTACCATGCACACGGATCCCCTCTGGGGCTTTGCCTTCCAGGAGGGTGTCTTCATTTGGTTCCCATGCTGAGCCCTGGATTGTCATGGCCTCCGCCACCTTTCAAACTGAATACTTATATCCTTTAATTCTGGGCATAGATATATAGATAGATATTTCCAAACTTTCAATTAATTTGTGCATTTAATCATCATACATTTATCCTCTAGGTCTCTTATTTTTATAATTTTTAAATCTTCTTCCTCTTTTTCTGCTTTCTGGGTGATTTTATTATGGATCTTCAAACTATTAAAACTTCAGTTTCACCATCAAAATTCTAATTTCCAAGAGTTGTTTCTTGTTCTCTAATTATTCCTTTCTAATAAAATTATAGGTTTATATTTGCATGCTCTGTTGCCATGGACTGGATGTTTGTGGTTTGCTCCCTTGCCCCCAAAAATGTATGTTAAAATCTAATCTCGAATGTGAGAGTATTTGGAGGTGAGCCTCTTGGGAGGTAATTAGGTCATGATGGCAGAGCCCTCATCAATGAAGTCAGTGCCCTTATTAAAGAGACCCAGAGAGATTTCTTGCCTTTTCTGCCATCGAGGACACAGCAAAAAGATGGCTGTCTGTGAACCAGGTAGCAGGCTTCACCAAATACTGATTTGCTGATGCCTTGATTATATTGGACTTCAATGTCTCTAGAACTGTGAAAGATAAATTTCTGTTGTTTATAAGACATCTAGTCTATTGTATTCTGTTATGGAAGCTCAAGCTGATTAAGAAAATTATCTTTATCTCTCCGAAAATTTTAATTACTGCTGTCCTGCTTTTTGAAATATTTTCTATACAAAAATCTAGTTCACCCATGGTTCCTTATTATTATTATTTTGGTGTCTTTTTCCTCATGAAGATCTTTCTATAATATACTTGACTTAGTTTTTCTTTCATTGGATAGGGAGCCAGTATTTTGTTGGGGTATTCATACATATAAGCTGATACTGACAGTCTTTTTATTGGGACTGAATGTTTCTCCAAAATGATTTCTTGGATCTTCGGCTTGCTGATATTTTTCATAGATGACCGAGAAAGGGAGCTAGAAGTGACAAGATTCCAAGATCAGATTTAATTGTCTGCAACTCATCCATGCCCAGAACATACCTGGTGTCATGGGCCCCAGGCATCTTCTATGATGTTAATGTATGGAATGAATTGTATGGAATGAAATGAGATATTCAACAAATCATCTCCTTTTCCACCTAAACCTGTTTTGGTGACAATAGAGGTATAATTTCCATTTAAAACTGGGGAGGGTAGATTTTGAACTAGGTCAAAGGCAGATTTGAAAGCTATATTTAAACTTTCATGAAGAATTAGATATATTTGAGAAGGAGTCCTGAATACTCCTAAATACTCGAAATCTGAGTTTCCCTGATTTAAACCTATTAGTGCATGTATTAGTATGTCCCTCAGGAATAAACACTTGGTTATAAAAATATGAACTAGAGTAGGTCAGAAAAATGACCTCTGGAGAATGATATATCTGAAGAATAAGGTATACCTCGGAGATATTGGCTCCAGATCTCCACAATAAAGCAAATCACACAATTTTATAGTTTTCCAGTGCATATAAAAGTTATGTTTATTCTATACTATAGTCTATTTACTGTCAATAGTATTATGTCCAAAAAAGTATAGACCTTAATTTAAAAATACTTTATTACTTTAAAAATAACAATCATTTCAATGTTCAGCAAGTGATAATATTTTTGCTGATGTACGGTCTTGCCTCCATGCTGATGGCTGCCGATTGATAGGGTAGTAGTGCCTGAAGGCTAGGGTGGCTGTGGCAATTTCCTAAAATAAGATATCAATGAAGTCTGCCACATTGACTGACTTTTTCATGAAAGATTTCTCTGTGGCACGTGATGCTGTTTGATTGCTATCCACCATAGAACTTTCAAAATTGGAGTCAATCCCCTCAAATCCTTCATTGATTCATCAACTAAGTTTATGTAACATTCTTAATATTTTGTTGTTGTTTCTACAATGTTCTCAGCATCTTTACCAGCAGATTTTATCTCAAGAAACCACTTTCTTTGCTTATCTATAAGAAGCAACTCTGTATTTGTTCAAGTTGTTTTTTTTTTTTTTTGAGTTGGAGTCTCACTTTGTCACCCAGACTGGAGTGCGGTGGCCACTCCCAGTCACCGCAGGCTTGACCTGCTGGGCTCCAGCGCTACTTCCGCCTCAGCCTTCCGAGTAGCTGGAATTGCAGGCATGCACTAGCATGCCCAGCTGATTTTTTGATTTATTGTAGAGATGAGGTCTTGCTGCCCAGGCGGGTCATGAACCCGCGGGCTCATGATTAAAATCCCATTTTATCAATAAGGGACAGATGGACATCGTGTATCTGCAGATGTGATTCCCTAAAAGCAACACAAGGTCACTTAAAAAGCTACTGGCCAGAGATGCATAACCTGAATGTGATCATGGGAAAACATTAACAACATCAAACTGAGGAACTGTCTATAAAATAACTGCCATAGGCTTCAAAAACGTCAATGTTATGAAAGATAAGGAAAGGCTGAAAGACTGCTCCAAATTAAAAAAGAAAAACAGCTATGAAAAGCAAATGTATTATGTGATAGCAAACTGGACCTTGTTCTGGAGGAAAAATATCATAAAAGATATTATTGAGACAACTGACAAAATGTAATATGGACTGTAGATTAAATAAAAGTATTATATATTTAAAATTCATTATTTTGATACTTATGCTTATGTAAAAGAATATCTTGTTTCTTAGGACATACACACTGAAGTACTAAGGAGAAAAGGGGGATAATATACACAATAATTTTAAGGGTCAAAAAATGTGTATGTGTAAAAATGTGTGTATATATGTATATATGCACGTTCATATATAATACATACATATGTTTATACATATCTATATATATGGAGAGATTGCACTGTGTAGGGAGGAGAATAATAAAGCAAATGTTACAAAATGTCAAACATTCACAAAACTGTGTGAAATGTTCATAGGATTTCTCTGTATTAGTCTTGCCATTTTTCTATAAATGTGAAATCACAGATACATCTGATTTCCACTTAGGATGTAGAAAGCTAAAAAGAGTATCATTCTCATCCTTACAATAACATCAACAAGAAAGCAGGACAATCTCCAAACTTACAACCCTTTAGTTCATCTAAGACCTGAGGTTTCAGAGTCAGTTATAACTAACTTGAAATCTAAAGACAGACATCTCTAAGGAGAAACAGAAATGAGCACTAACTTACCTTGAGCAGAGACTACTGGACATCAGTATGAAGACTTCAGCTAGAAGTTTTAACACATCACTAAAGACTGAGTGTGAGCTAGAAAGAGATATAACTCTCTGAGGCTACAAACACAAGGGAAATTCACATCCATTCACAGTTTCTTCCCCCTTGACACACAAATGGGGACTCAAAAAAGATCAAAGGCAGTGACACTACTGAGAGACCCTCCTTTATGGGCTAGATGGGGGATGGAGTGTGGAGGAGTGGTGAAGAAGGTTAGAGAGAGGTAGAGAAGAGAACAGAAGCTGCTGTAGAAGAGATAAGAGGACCTTCAATGGATCTCTCTCCCCTCTATTTCCTATAAAACAAACGTCTTCAGCTGCTGGGAAAAGGGCATGGAACTTGGTCATCCTCGGGGTCGTGGTGAAACCATATTGCAGGGAAGAGAAAGGAAACGGGAAAAAACAGAAACAAACAAACAAGCAAACAACCCCCAAAGCAAAAAACCTAATTACTCTGTAGGGAAATATTAGGTTAGTGCAAGAGTAATTTTGGTTTCGGACCATGAATTTTAAATTATTATAACTAGGCTTGAACACATCTTTGTTAATCAAAATAGGAACAATTACAATTAACACATTTTTGCCAACACATTTGTTTAGTCCTGGAGTGTAAAAATCCATGCTTTGGGATTCGATGGACTCTTGGAAAGCATTTTCCGCAACCTGCTGGTTGTGGAAGCGTTTTCCCTGCAAAAAGTTGTTGAGATGCTTGAAGACGTGATAGTCAGTTAGTGAGCAGTCAGGTGAATACGGCAGATGAGGCAGAACTTCGTAACTCAATTCGTTCAACTTTTGAAGTGTTGGTAATGTGATGTGCGTTCGGCATTGTGGAGAAGAATTGGGCCCTTTCTGTGGACCAATGCCGGCTGCAGGCGTTGCAGTTTTTGGTGCATCTCAACAACTTGCCGAGCATACTTCTTAGATGTAAAGGTTTTGCCGGGATTCAGAAAACTACAGTGAATCAGCCTGGCAGCAGACCACCAAACAATGACCATGACCTTTTTTTTTTAGGTGAAAGTTTGGCTTTGGAAGTGCTTTGGAGTTTCTTCTCAGTCCAACCACTGAGTTGGTCATCGTCGGCTGTTGTATACAATCCACTTTCTGTCGCACGTCACAATTCAATCAAGAAATGATTCGTTGTGCAGAATAAGAGAAGATGACACTCGAAACGATTTTTAAATTTTCGATCAGCTCATGAGGCACCCATTTATCGAGCTTTTTCACCTTTCCAATTTGCTTCCAAGGTCGGACAAGTATAGAATGGTCCAAATGCATTGCTGATGTTGCCAGTTGTCTCCGCTGTTTTACGACCCATTCTGAACTCAAATAAGAAAATCGCTCGATTTGCTTTCTGTCTAACATCATTTCCATAGTCTAAAATAAATATAAACAGCAAGTAATAAGTCATTAGCCAAAAAAAGGTGAGAAATGCACATTAAAATGATGTATAACATAACCACATTTTTAAAAGAAAATATTCCAATAGTAAATGGCAAATATCATCAATGCAGAAACCGCGATTACTTTTGCACCAACCTCATAAAACATTTGCTGAACTCATGCCTACAGCTGGGGGCAAATTGGATCATGGAGAAGTCCTCACTATTGAGACTCAGGGACACAGTTGCCTGAGAGAGAGTCTTAATTAGAACAGAAAATACCATCTGTTTATATCACATGACCAGGATAATAAACATCAAATGACAGGTAACAGCAGTCTACTCCTAGACTGCTGGGAGAGGGACAAGAACTTGGGGGAGAGAACTTTTCTAAGGTGTACCAAAAAGAGAAGACCTAAAGTTGAGGTTGGAGTAGACGCTGAGAAAAACCCTCTACTAAATTAGCCCCTACCCTAAGAAAGGTAATGCTAGAGGACTCTGAAGCTTGAGCATAAAAGTAAATTCCACACCTCCCCCACCTAATTAGATTGGCTCAATTCTATATAAAGAAAGTATAGGCCGGGCTTGGTGTCTCAGCCGGTAATCCCAGCACTTTGGGAGGCCGAAGTGAGTGGATTGCCTGAGCCCACAGGTTCAAGACCCACCCGGGCAACTTGGCCAGACCTTGTCTCTATGATAAATCAAAAATTAGCCGGGCATGGTAGAACGCGCCTGTAGTTCCAGTTACTTGGAAGGCTGAGGTGGAAGGATCGCTGGAGCCTAGCAGGTCGAGTTGTGGTGGCCGGGAGTGTGCCACTGCACTCCAGTCTGGGTGACAGAGTGAGACTCCAACTCAAAAAAAAAAAAAAGAGAAAGAAAGAAAGAAAGAAAGAAAGAAAGAAAGAAAGAAAGAAAGAAAGAAAGAAAGAAAGAAAGAAAGAAAGAAAGAAAGAAAGAAAAAGAAAGTGTAATAATGAAACAGCAAAACAACTAACATAACTAATTTTTGTTTAAGGAACCTTTACCCACACTTGCCTAAAGGCTAGCATAATTTCAAAACCCTGAAAATAAAAGGTAGGCACAAGTATGCAGCTGTTAAGACTAACTCTGGGAAAAAGGGAAGTTTGTACACAATGTTTTGTTAATAATTTAAAGAAACACTATGACCTGATCAAGAAAAAAGAAACCCCCAACCTCCTTGGACCTTCACTGGCACCAAGATGTCTGCAGCCATTGGTCACCTCTTGATTCCAACCTCCTCCTCTTCCCCTTCCCCTTAACATAAAAAGAGCTTAAAATTTGTACTGACTTGAGATGGTCTTTGTGACTTTAGTCTACCATCTCCTCAGGTTGCCAGCTCTTGAATAAAACCTGCTTTCCCTTCCACTAACTCTTTTTTGAGTTAGAGTCTCACAGCCGAGGCTGGAGTGCAGGAGCACACTCATGGTTACTTCAGTCTTGACCTGCTGGGCTCAGGTGATCCTTCTGCCTCAGTCTTCCAAGTAGCTGGAACTACAGGTGCATGCCACCACACCCAGTTAATTTTTTGACTCACTGTAGGGACAAGGTCTTACCAAGTTGCCTAGGCTAGCCTTGAACCCCTGGGCTTATGCAATACTCTCACCTCTGCCTCCTAAAGTGCTGGGATTACAGGTTCACTCCAGCCTGGGAAACATAGGGAGACTCTGACTCCAAAAAAAAAAGAAAGAAAGAAAAGGAAAAAAGAAGCAAACTCTGAACTCTAGTAGAAATAGATAAGGAGAAATAGACAACTCCACAATTATACTGTAATTGGATATGTCAGAACCCTTCTCTTAATAATTATGGATCAGCTAGAGAGATCAGAAAGGATATAGAAGACTTGAACAATATTACAACCAACTTGACTTCGCTGATATCAGTTACTAGCAGTCAACTGCGTTTCAAAACTATTACCAAAAATTTCCAGAAATAAACAATTTATAAATTTTAAATTGCTTGCCATTCTAAATAGCATGATGATCTCTCTCACTGTCCCACTCCATCTTCTCCAAAACATGATTCATTCCCTTCGTCCAGCATATCCAATGATATATAGTTTAGTCAGTAGACATTTCCATTCTCAGATCAACTATTGCAGGTCTGCAGTGCTGTGTCCAAGTAAACCTTATTTTGCTTAATAATGACCAAAAGCACTAGAGTAGCAATGCTGGCATATTGCTATAATTGTTCTATTTTATTATTGGTTATTTTTGTCAATCTCTTACTTTGCCTAATTTATAAATTAAACATTATCATATGTATGTATACATATGAAAAAATAGTATATAGGGTTTTGGTTCTATCTGTGGTTGCAGACATTCCACTAGGTGTCTTGGAATGTATCCTCCATGGTTAAGGGGAAACTACTGTATACATATTTTTAACGTATGCACAAAATTTTTTTCCAAGATGAACTATATATCATATAACATGTCATAGCCCAATGAAATTAAATTCTAAATCTATAACAAAAAGATAACCTAAAAGCTTTCAAATGTTTTAAGTAAAATGCCAAACTTCTTAATAATGGGGAGAACAAAGAAGAAATCAAAAGAAAAATTAGAAAGTACTCTGAAGTAAAAAAAAAAAAAATTAAAGACACAGCATATCAAAAATTTGTGCACCTAAAGAAATTCTTAGAGGGGAGTGCTTAATATTTAATGCTTGTGTTAAAAAAAAAGAAAGTATCAAGTCAATTATCTCAGCTTTCCTTTTTTTAATTTTTAATTTTAAATATGTGGGGTACAATTCAGGGTCAGGTATACAAATGTTCATTATGCAGATACTCTTGTTGATGAGGTGAGCCTTTCCCTCCTCCCTTGGCAGTTTCCCACTATGGCCAATCCTGCCTCCTCCCTCCACTGGCTGTTTCCCCACTACTGCCAATCCCTTTCTTATAGTATTATGATAATTGTTCAAGGTCCACTTATAAGTGAGAACATGTGATACTCAGTTCTTTGTTTCTGTAATAGGTCACTCAGTATTATAGCCTCTAAGTCTATCCAAGTTACTGCAAAGTCCATAATTTTGTCCTTCTATATGGCTGCATAATAGACCATCATGTATATGTACCATGTTTTGTTTATCCAGTTCTCTTTTCAATGGGAAGCACAATTGGTTCCATGTTTTTACTATTGTAAATAATGCTGCAATAAACATGCCTGTGCAGGTATCTTTTTGATAGTGTGATTTGAGTTCCTCCAGGTATATTCCCTGTAGGGAGATTGTAGGGTCACAAGGGAGGTGGATTATTAGACCTTTTAGGAATTGGTTATATTAGTTTACACTCTCACCAACAGTGTAGAAGTGTTCCCTTTTCACCACTTCCTCTCTAGCATCTGTTGTTTTTCGCGTTATTGATGATGGCCATCCTAACTGGAGTTAGGTGGTATCTGAGTGTGGTTTTAATTTGCATTTCTTTGATGACTAGTGAGGCTAAGCATTTTTTCATGTATCTGTTGACTGCTCGTATGTCTTCTTCTGAGAAGTGTCTATTCATATGTTTTGCCCACTTTGTAATGGGGTTGTTTTTTTCTTTTCAGGATGTTTGAGTTCCTTATAGATCCTAGATGTTAGGGCTTTGTTAGATATACAGTTGACAAATATTTTATCCCAGTCTGTGGGCTATCTCCCTGCTCTCTTGATGATTTCTTTGACTTTGCAGAAGTTTTTCAGTTTGATGAGGTCCCACTTGTCTATCTTATCACTTATGGCATGGGCACTTGGGGTTTTGAACAGGAATTGGTTGCCAGTTTCAATTTCCAGAAGATTTCGCCTGTATTTTTTAAGGCTCTTATAGTTTGAGGTTTTATGTTTAGGTCTTTGATCTATTTAGAGTTGATTTTTGTGTATGGTGATAGTTAGAGGTCTTGTTTTAATCTTCTGCATGTGGTCAGCCAGTTTTCCCAGTACCATTTATTGAATAGGTTCTCCTCTTCCCAGTAGTTGGTGGTGGAGGCTTTGTTGACAATGAGTTGGTTGAGAAATTGATGTTTAGCTTCTGGAATCTCTATCCTGTTCCATTGATCTATATGCCTGTCCTTGTAACTATACCAGGTTGTTTTGATTATTGTAGCTTTGTAATAAGGCTTAAACATCTGGGAGCATGATTCCTTCTGCTTTTTTTTTGGCTGAGGATTGTTTTGGCTATTCGTGGTCATTTATGTTTCCGTATGAATTTCTATATTGTCGTATTGTCATTTCCAGTTCCGAGAAGAATGCTGCTGGTAATTTAATGGACATTTTTAAATGAGTATTGCATTAAATCTGTAGACTGCCTTGGGTAAAATGGACAACATAACAATGTTGATTCTTCCAATCCATGACCATGGAATATTTTCCCATTTGTTTGTGTTTTTGTTTTTGTTTTAATTTCTTTGAGCAGTGTTTTGTAGTTGTAAAGGTCGTTACCTTCTCTGGTTAGGAAGATGCCAAGATATTTCTTCTTCTTTTTTTTTTTTTTTTTTGGCTATTGTGAATGGGATTGTGCTTTTTATTTGAGTTTCTGTTTGTTTATTGTTGATGTATAGAAATGTGACTGTCTATTGCGTATTTATTTTATACCCTGAGACTTTGTCCTTCATCAATGCAAAGAGGTTTTTTGACAGATACTCTTGGATTTTGAGGTATAGAATCATGTCATCTGCAAGGAGGGATAACTTAACTTCCACTTTTCCTATTTGGATACCCTGATTTCCTTCTCTTATCTGATTGCTCTAACTAGGACTTCCAATACTATGTTGAACAGGAGGGGTGAGTGTGGGCATCCTTGTATTGTTCCACTTTTCAGGGAAAATGGTTTCAATTTCTGTCTGTTTAGCAGACAGAATCTGTGGGTTTCTCATAGATGGTTTTAACTATTTTGAACTATGCTACATCTATGCCTAGACGCTTGAAAGTTTTCATCAAGAAGGGATGCTGGATTTTATCAAAAGCTTTTTACACATCTAAAGATATAATCATATGGTTTTTGTCTTTACATCTGTTGATGTATTTAATTATGTTTATGATCTTGCAGATGTTGAACCAGCCCTGCATCCCAGGGATGAAGCCTACTTGATCGTGGTGGACGACTTTTGAGATGTGTTGTTGGATCCAGTTTGCTAGGATCTTATTGAGAATTTTAGCATCCATATTCATCAAGGATATTGGCCTGTAGTTCTCTTTGTTTGTTGGATCTTAATGTGATGTTAGCTTCATAAAACAATTTGGTGAGAGTTCCATCTTTCACGATTACCTGGAATACTTTCAATAGGATTGGTATCAGCTCCTCCTTGTGTATTTTGCAGAATTCTGCTGGAAAGTTATCTGGTCATGGGCTTTGTGTTGTAGGTAGTTTTCTTTTGACATAGTCGGTTTCCTGGGTTGTTATTGGTCTATTTAGGGTCTCTATTTCTTCTAGTTTTAATCTGGAAAGATTGTGTGATGTCAGAAACTCCTCCATTTCATTTAAGTTTTTGAGTTTGTTTCCACACAGGTGTACATAGTAATCTCTCAAAACGTTTTGTATTTCTTCAGGGTCAGTTGTGACTTCATCTTTTGCATTTCTGATTGTGTTTATTTGGACTTTTTCTCTCTTTTTCTTGGTCAATCTAGCTAGGGGTCCATCAATCTCATTTATCCTTTCAAAAAACCAGTTTTTGGTTTCATTGATTTTTTGTATTATGTTTTTGTCTTCTATGTCCTGAATTTGGGTTTTTATTTTGGTGATCTGGATTCTTCTACTAAAGTTACGGTTTTGGTGGTCTTGCTTTTCCAGCTTCCTTAGGTGATTTGTTAATCTGTTAATTTGTGACCTTTCCATTTTTCCATGTGTGTTCATAGTGATATGAATTCCACTTAGTACTGTTTTCATGGCATCCCAGAGATTTTGCTAAGATGTTTCATCATTTTCATTTGTCCAGGTATCTTTTTTTTTTTTTTTTTTTTGAGTTGTAGTGCAGTGGAACGCTCCCAGGCTGGAGTGCAGTGGCACACTCCCGGTCACTGCAGCCTTGACCTGCTGGGCTGTGGCGATCCTTCCGCCTCAGCCTTCTAAGTAGCTGGAACTACAGGCGCAGGCTCCCATGCCCAGCTAATTTTTGATGTAGTGTAGAGACGAGGTCTCGCCAAGTTGCCTGGGCAGATCTTGAACCCACAGGCTTAGACAATCCACTTGCCTTGGCCTCCCAAAGTGCTGGGATTACAGGCTGAGCCACCGAGCCCAGCCTGTCCAGGTATCTTTTAATCTTTGTTTTGATTTCCGTGTTGACCCATAGCAGAATTTTTTTTTTTTTTACTGAAAGCACTGCATGGGAACAATGGGGAGTAACAGAAAAGCTATCTGCCAGCAGACTTTCAATCTTATGGAATTTGCTTATGCTTGATTTATGGCTGAGGATGTGGTCAATCTTAAGAGTCTGTTCGATGTGGTGATGAGTGTAATGTGTATTCCATGGTTGTTGGGTGGAGTGTTCTGTAGGTATCAATTAAATCCATTTGGTCAAGTGCTGCATTGAGGTTCCGGATCTCCTTGTTGACGTTTTGTTTTGATGATCTGTATAGGGTTGTAAGTGGAGTGTTTAAGTCCCCAGTTATGATAGTGTTACAGTCAATGCCTTTTTTTAGTTTACCTAGAAGCTGCTTTATGAAAGTTGGTGCTCCTATGTTGGGTGCATGTATTTTTAGGATGGATATTTCCTGTTGATGGTTGAATGTTTTATCATATGCAGTGACCTTCTGTATCTTTTTACATTTTTGATAGCTAAAAGGGTATTTTGTCTTATACTAAGTTCACTACTTCTGTTTTCTTTTGTGTTCTGTTCACCTGAAATTGTGTTTCTCATCTTCTTACTTTGAGTCTGTGAGTGTCCTTTCTGGTGAGATGAGTCTCCTGAAGACAATATATTGTGGCCTCGTGATATTTTATTCATTTTGCCATTCTATGTCTTTTCAGTGGTGCATTTAGTCCATTTACATTCAGGCTAATAATTGAGATGTGAGAGTGTATCCTTGTCATGAGGTTCTTATAGAGTTTGTTGCTGTTGCTGCTGTTTGCTTATTTGTTTGTTGTCTGTCTTTTGGTTTTTTGGTTGATTCATGTGTCTTTTCAATCTTTTTCTTGTAAAGGGCGTTGTTGTTCTTTTTTTCCCTTCTTCTGTGGTTAATACTTTCTTAAGTGTTTCTTGTAGAGTTGTTCTGGAGGCAGTGTAAGCTCTTAGGGATTAAATGTCTAGGAAGAATTTTAATTCTCCATCACTGATGAAACTTTGCTTAGCTGGATAGGTAATTCTTCATTGAAATTGTTTATCTTTGAGATCTTTGAAGATTGGGCTCTAAGCTCTCCTAGCCTGAAGTGTTTCTGTAGATAAGTCTGCTGATATTGGTCTTCCCCTGGTAGATAGTCTGATCTTTCTGTCTTGCTGTCTTTAGGATTTTTCTTTAATGCCCACCTTGTGCAGGCGAATTACTATTTGTCTGTGAGTTGGTCCTCTTATTTGTTGTCCTGCAAGGGTTCTCTATATCTTTTGTGTTTGAATGGTTACATCACTGATGAGATGAGAGAAGTTTCCTTGGATAATTTCATGGAATGTTTGTTCCAAGGTGGTCTCTGTCTCTCTATCTGCCTCAGGGATTCCAATTAATCTTAGGTTTGGCCTCTTGAGATAATCGCTCATCTCTTGGAGGTTTTGTTCTGTCTTTTTAATCTTTTCTATGTCTTTAACAGCTTGAGTTAGTTCCATATTTTGGTCCTTAAGCTCTGAGATTCTTTCTTTTGCTAGGTTAATTCTGTTTCCCATGCTTATCAGTTTGTTACTTATTTCATGTACTGTGTTCTTTATTACTGTTTTCTCAGTTATCAACTCCTTCAATCTTTCTTCTTGTCTCTCCTCATTTCTATTTATTCTCTCTATTAATATGTTGATATCTGGGCTTGTGGCTTAAGACCAGTCATTCTGGAGGCTCTTCATTGTTTGAGCTCCAAAGTCTGTGTTCTCAGTAGCTGACCTTTCAGGGGTTTCTGTGAGACTCATAGTTTTCCTTTGGTTTTTCTTCATTTGTGTAGGTTTTCCTCCCCCCTCCCCCCCCTTTTTTTTACCTCTTCTTAATTATGTTGTTCAGTGATGGGGGAATAGCTTTTATATTTCTATTTGCTCAATCTTCTATTCTTTCTTTTGTAGATTCTCTGGTTTTGTTAAATTCTGAAGCTGAACTACGGGTGGGGGCCTGTGCTTTTTGCAGTTTTGAGATTTAATTGAGGAGGGAGCTGTGATTCAGAAGCTATCTGCAGATCCCAGTGTCTGCTGACAGATGAGTGGGCCCCCTGGAATCCACTTCCCAATGTCTTACAATCTTTCCATGCAGTGGGGGTGTCTGTTTGCCCTTTGAAAACAAAATGAGACAAGAACAGGAAAAAGAATGGAAAAAGGAAGAAGAAAGATGAAAGGAAGGTGGAAAGAGAAGAAGAAGAGGGAAAACAGGCAGACCAACTAATGAATAAACATAAACAAACAAAGATAGAAAAATCAGAAAAAGACAAAAACATACAGACAATCATACAAAAAAACAAAAAACCCCTGTTCATGTACTCTCCCTCAAAAATACCCATATACAAATAGAAAATGTAAAAAATAACCAACGTTAAAATATCAGAAACAAAGCAATGATAAAAGCATAATGAAAAACAGACAGAAAGAGAAAAGAAAAGAAAAAACTAAAACTAAAACAGACAAAAAGAAAAAAACTCACTCTGTGGCCATTCTTTTTTTTTTTTTTTTTTTTTTGAGTTGGAGTCTCACTTTGTCACCCAGACTGGAGTGTAGTGGCCACTCCCGGCCACCACAGCCTTGACCTGCTGGGCTCCTCCGGTGATCCTTCCGCCTCAGCCTTCCAAGCAGCTGGAATTACAGGCATGTGCTACCACGCCCGGCTGATTTTTTGATGTTATTGTAGAGATGAGGTCTCGCCTGCCCAGGCGGGTCTTGAACCCGCGGGCTTGGGCAATCCACTCACCTCAGCCTCGCAAAGGCGCGGGATTACAGGCTGAGCCACCTAGCCTGGCTGTGGCCATTCCTAACTCCAGGTTCCTTTTGGCTACCAGCTCTACCTTAGGGAGCAGCTCTGGTCTCCCTCCCCTCCCCTCTGCTCTCAGCACAGGCTGACAGGGTCACTCTCAGTGTGAATCAGATGCACCACAGATTTCTGTGGGAGAAGGATGGATCAAATCTGGACTCACCCTGCTTGCTGCTGCTGCTGTCAAGTCTGTAGATCTGACGTGTCTGTGTAGGTTTCAGTGTTGGAGAGGGACAGCTGTCTCTTCCAGTCTGATGAGAAGATAACCTCTGGGTCCCAAGATAGAGGCTGTGCAGATCTTGGTGGGGCAAATCAGGTCTCCCTGGTCCTGGGACTGAGAAGATGGTGCCCATCAGTGTCTTGTCACTGGTGTTGGAGCTTTATTCCAGATTTCCCTGACCTGCCTTCTCCACAATTCCTCCTGCTCATGCCCAGTCTACTGGTGCAGGTGATGGCATGGGTCAGGTGTCAGATGATAAGGGCAACTAACTGTTCTTTGCTGCCTCTCTCTAGAGAGCCCTGAGAATGGGAAATGATCCTGTGCGCTTGGGTCTCCAATCTCAAGGAGGTGGGGGGTTGCAATCACATCCAGAGGAAAGCCCCAGTGCAGGTACCTGAGTCTCACCTGCCAGCACACACCCACTCACACAGAGAGTCTTTATGAACTCTCACTTTTGTGGAGACTCTCACAGCCCAGCCTGTTCCATCACCATCTTGCCGAAAGCTCCAGATTTTCCCTTGAGAAAGTGTAAATGGAAGAGCAAGTGAAACTCAAATTAAGCAAAAGAAAGAAAATAATATAGATCAGAGCATAAATCATTGAAGTGTAAAACATTCCAATAAGAGAGAAAATCTATGAAACCAAAACATAATCCCTGGAGAATAACAATGAAGTTTGTCAACTCCTAGTCAGACAAATTAGGAAAGA
This sequence comes from Carlito syrichta, assembly GCF_000164805.1. Lineage (NCBI taxonomy): Eukaryota > Metazoa > Chordata > Mammalia > Primates > Tarsiidae > Carlito > Carlito syrichta. Next base: position 228,095 of record NW_007253972.1, read on the forward strand.
AAGAGAGAAGACACAAACTACAAATATTGAGAATGAGAGGGGTGACATTGCTACATAGTCTACAAATTTTAAGAGGTATTATGAAAAACATAATGCCAAAAAATTCAACAACTTAGATGAAATCATCAAATTCCTTGAAAGGCACAAGTTACCAAAGCTTACTCAAGAACAAACTGCCTGAAAGCTCTATATCTATTAAAGAAACTGAATTTATAGGGAAAAAAATAAAAACCTTCCCACATAGGACCAGATGGTTTCACTAGGGGACTCTTCCAAATATTTATGGAAGAAATAATAAAAATTTATACAAACTTTTCCAGAAAGTTAAACAGGAGTAAATAATTTCAAACTAATTTAAGAGACCAGCATTAATCTGATAACAAAACTAAAGATATTACATTAAAGCAAACACAACAGACCAATACCCTTTATGAGGATAGATCCAAAAATTCTTTTTTTTTTTTTTTTTTTGAGTTGGCGTCTCACTCTGTCAAGTCTGTAGATCTGACGTGTCTGTGCAGGTTCCAGTGTTGGAGAGGGGCAGCTGTCTAGCTGTCTCTTCCAGTCTGATGAGAGGATAGCCTCTGGGTCCCAAGATGGAGGCTGTCCAGTCTGGGCCCCAGACTGGAGTGCAGTGTCACACTCCTGGCCACCACAGCCTCGACCTGCTGGGCTATGGTGATCCTTCCACCTCAGCCTGCCAAGTAGCTGGAACCATAGGTATGTGCTACCACACCCAACTAATTTTTGATTTATTGTAGAGACGAGGTCTCACCAAGTTTCTCGGGAGGGTCTTAAACCCGCGGGCTCAGACAATCCACTAGCCTCAGCCTCCCAAAACCCTGGGATCACAGGTTGAGCCATCGAGCCTGGCAGATCCAAAAATTCTTAACAAAACATTAGTAAATTCATTCCAGCAAAAATTAAAAAGTATAATACAGTGAAGCGTATCCCTGGAATGCAAGATTAGTTTAACATTAGAAAAATCAATGTAGTAATGTCACCCCTCCCATCCTCAATATTTGTAGTTTGTCTTCATATTAACAGACTAAAAAAGACAAAAAAATACAATAATTTCAGTATATGCAGAAAAAGCATTTGAAAAAATTAAGCATATATTTCTGATCTTAAAAATGCTCTCAGAAAATTAGAAGAGGAAATTTTCTCAAATGGACAGAGGACATTAATGAAAAACCTACAGCTAAGAGCATACTTAATGCTGAAAGACTGAATGAATTCCCCTAAAATCAAAAACAAAGAATGTTCACTCTCACCATGTACATTCAAAATTATATTGGAGATTCTAGCTAGTGCAAAAGCAAGAAAAGACATAAAAGGCATCATATAGAAAAGAAAGAAGAAAAATTGCCTTTATTCACAGCCAAAAAGTTTATCTATGTAGAAAATCTTATGAAATCTATCGAAAAAGGATTAATATTAATAGGTGAATTTAACAACTTACAGATCAATATACAAAAATCAATTGTTTTTTGAATATACTAGCAATGATCAGAAATTGTAATTTGCAAAACCATACCAATTACATAAAAAATATTAAATACTTAGAGATAAGTCTAATGAAATATATGAAAGACCTGTGGACTGAAAATTTCAAAACATTGATGAGAAATTTTTTTTTTTTTTTTTTTTTTTAGTTGGAGTCTCACTCTGTCACCCAGACTGGAGTGCAGTGGCCGCTCCCCCACCGCAGCCTCGACCTGCTGGGCTCTGGCGATCCTTCCGCCTCAGCCTTCCAAGTAGCAGAAACTATAGAAATTAAAGAATATCTGCAACATTGTAAAAGGTAAGACAAAGTTGGAAGTTCAACATGACCTGATGTCAAGACTTACTACAAAGCAACAGTAAGAAAGATAATGTAGTATTGTTGTCAAGATAGATACATTTATCAAGAGACTATAATAGAAAGCTCAGAAATAAACCCACATATACTGGGGATGCCAAAAAATGTATATACATTAAAGAGATGTTATCTCTGTACTACTTTTTGAAGTTGAATTGAATTACAGTAGCACATGTAGTATGATGTTCCCTCAAAATATGGCATTAATCAAATAAATGCTAGCATCACTGTGTGACAGGCAGACAGTATTACAATTTTCATGCAGTTTTTTTCCTTTCTTAACCTGTGTATACATTTTTTTTGGCACTCTCTGTGTATGGACCTGTGTATACATTTGTTTTTGGCACTCTCTGTACATAGACTAAGGTACAAAGGTGATTCAGAGGAGAAACCCACATATATACTGACAAAGGTATAAAGGCAATTTTCATATGAAGTGTATATCCACATGCAAAAACATGAACTTCAGTTCATACCTCATGCCATATACAAAATGAATTAAAAATAAATCAAAGACCTAAAAGTATAATCTAATCATAAAATTCCTAGAAAAAAAGTGAATATTTGTGACTTTGCATAGGCAAAGTGTTCTTAAGTATGGTACTAAAAAAAAACCCACAGAAGAAAAAAATTGATAAATGAGACTTCATCGAATGTGAAAATAAATATTTTAAGAAAATAAAAGGACAAGCTTTTATTAGAAAGCTTGGGAGAAAATACTTGCAATTCACATTTCTGTTAAAGTACTTATATTCAGAATAAATGAACAACTGCCAAAATTCAATAACAGGAAAACAAGTAACCCATTTGTATAATGCAAAAGTTCTTAACATATTAACAATGAAGGTATAGGCTGGATAAAGAATATATGAAAGGGCTCTCAATATTATTAATCATTAGGTTAATGCAAATTAAAATAACAATGAGATATCACTCCACACCTTTTTAAATGTCTAAAATGAAAAAGACTATTCTTGAAATAATGACTGAATCCCAGGTCGTGAACATATTGGGTTCTAGACACATACACTTGTTTTCCAAGAGCTTCACCAAATCACTGTTACCTGCAATCTGTAAAAGTAAATGTTCCAACTGACTTCTTATCAGCATATTAGGAAAACATTCTAAATGAAAGTTTTTCCTAGACATTTAATAAATTTAGAAATGGTTAATTACCATGAGGCTTTGAGGAGCTCATTGTGTCAGGTCCCTTTTTTTCTCTACTTCCCTCTGTAAACATTTTTCTCAAATTATTTGGCAGAAAAGCATCTGTACATTTAGTGTATCTTATGGAAACATAAGAACTATAATACTAGCCACAAACAAACAAAAAACATGCTATATTTTAATTTCAACCTGTAAAAACAAACCTTTGACTGAGAAAGTAATTACCTACTGGGTCATATTATCAAGCTCAAATAACAAAGATAAAGCCAGCTGCAAAATTAACAAGAGCTAATATTTCTTCAACAGGAATACTGCACTTGCAAAGAGTTAAGGTGACTTTAGGTAACTTATTCTCTCTTACTGAGAAACTTTGTGGTCTAAAATCATAGACTATGGAAAACTTTGTTTGAAAATGGAATAGTAAGAATGAAATATCCCTCTTTTGGCTAGACACATTGTCACTTTGAACCAGGCTCAAATTCCAACCCTAATGCACAGCTACACATATTAACCGGTGTCTGAGCACAGCGTTTTGTATCTTAGTGTTTACCTCGCAGTTTTCAAGTTAACAATACCCTGTAGTCCCTAGGTGATACTGAACCCTTTACACACATCCCCAATCGACTCTGAACCTATCAAAGCACAACTTCCCTTAAATTTAACCTATTCTACTTTTCCTTAAAATCTTAATAATTTTATTTTTACTTTGGATGGTGAGATACCTCATAGTTCCTCTGTTGAATGATTTTGCTCATTGTAGGCAAGGGTCAGAATGATAAAGGTTCTAGGCTGCTGAGGATTTTTTTTTTAAAAAAGCTTTAAAAGAATATCCTCAGTTAAAATTTGTTTTCATAAATTTCATCTGCTTACAATCATTGGCATATAGATATTGAAAAGAAAAAGGTGGGCCATGATTTTGGTAAGGCAGTATCGAGCAGACCATACAAAAGCATTTTTATTGATTATATAGATCAATACTTGGCTAGGAGAGGGAGAGGAGGAGGGGAAGTGGGAGGAGAAAGAGGAAGCAGAGAAGAAGGGAAAAGAGAAGAAAGAAAGATCAGCTCCTTTATTCAGTAGCGCGTCTAACGAGAGGGACGCATGCGCCGTAGCTCTGCGTCCTTTCCCACGCTTCCCCCTCGTGCAGGACGGTCACGTGGCTGACCGGAACTTCAACTCCCAGCAACCTGAGCGGCGAGGGATAAAAGCCCGGGAATGAGAGAAAGTGGCTCCGGGAGATGGCGGGCCAGTGAGGGGAGCTCCTCCTTTGAAGCGGTTTTTTCCTTAGAACACCTGGGTGCGTGGGCGATCGCGCAAGGGCGGGAAGGGAGGTCGTGGCGGCGGTGGCGGTGGGGACAA
>NW_007253972.1:233144-354010 GCF_000164805.1 Carlito syrichta
GGGGGGGCATTGAGAGGTTTACCACAAGAGGTATCTGAGCCACCTAGCCATCACAAAGAGTGTGGCTTAAAGAACATGTTGTGCATGTAATCTCGCCTCTCATGCCTTCCTTAAGAGCTGTTTGATAGAGACAAATGCTAGTGCCTTTAAGACTGTGTTTTGAAAAGTGGCAAGAGTATCTTCTAAAAGATGGAAGGGGAGAAGGGGGCTACTAATGAAGGATAAGGAGGTAGGAAACAAGAGGGGTCGAAGGAGCTCAGAATCTTGGCATCGTTGTTGCTTCTTGACATAAAGGCAGATGCTTTGAAGATGTCACTAACCTCTGAAGTTATCATCCATATTTCTGAGTTTTTTTCCTTTGAGACAGTAGTCTTCAAGCATTAGTTAAGTGTAAACAGGCAGTTTCCTGGGCCTCATGAATTGGAATTTCTTTATTTTTTTTTTTTAAGTTGGAGTCGCACTCCGTCGCCCAGGCTGGAGTACAGTGGCACACTCACAGCCACCCCAGCGTCAACCTGCTGGGCTCTGTGATCTTTCAGTCTTAGCCTTCCAAGTATCTGGAACTACAGCCCCGTACTACCACACCTGGACAACTTTTGATTTGTTGTAGAGAAGTGGTTTTGCCAAGTTGCCCAGGCTCTCTCGAACCCGTGGGCTCAGGCAATCCTCTCACCCTGGACGTTCCAAAGTGCTGGGATTACAGGCTGAGCCACTGAACCCGGGCGTGAATTGGAATTTCAAGGTGGGGCCTAGGAGTCTTCATTTTGTGGCAAATGCAGGCACATACAGAATTCTGAGCACACCTTGTAAAGCATTGGCTTCGAAAGCAGAAGAAAATGTTGGATTTATTTTGGAATGATTTCCATCCATAGCTGTTAAAGTTTTAGAAAGGCTCTATGTTGTGTGTTAATACTTCTGCCCCAGAGTACTTTCTTGGAGTGTTGTAATTAGTTGCAGTTTGATATTAAAGCTGCATAATTTTTTTTGATAGAGTATCTGCTATATCTGTGTTTTTTAGTTTCTGTAGTTTAGGGTGACTTTGTTAGTCATTTGTTTTTTAAGTTAAATAAAATTTCCTCCCTAAACATTGTTTTGTTAACATTGTTGTTTGTTGTTCTTGTAGGTTTGTGTAGAAATTATTTACCAGATCATTTTCTTGATATTTTTCTCCGTTATTAGTTTGTATGGATTTGGCATGGTGGTTCACACTTGTAATCCCAGTATTTTGGGAGGCTGAGGCAGGAATCACTCAAGAACAGGAGTTCAAGACCAGCCTGGGGATCATAGTGGTACCCTATCTCTAGAAAAAAATTAAAAATTATTAGTCAGATGTGGTGTCATGCACCTGTAGTCCCAGCTACTTAGGAAGCTGAGGCATAAGGATTGTGTAGGCCCAGGAGGTCAAGGCTGCAGTGAGCCATGATTGCGCCTCTGCACTCCTTTATAACCCTGTCTCAAAAGAAAAAAAAATGCATGTGGTACACTGTTCTTGACTCTTGGAAGCTTTATATGCTTCCAAGGTTGTATGTTTTCTCTGCCTTCACTACTGTGATGACTAAGTGATGTATCTCTGGACATTGAAGAGCAATGATTTCTGGTTTTGGCTAAAAAAAGCATTTGGAAAGAGGATTTCATGGATCTCTAGGAAAAATAACTTTGGTTTCTCCTAACTGGTATAAAGACAGCAATGATTGGGACAGTATGATATCAATGATTTTTTGTGCAACTATAAGTAGGAGTGACATACATTGTCTTTAGGATCCATATGCCTTACTTGGAGAAACACAAAAGGAATCTACAAAATTAAGGTTGGAAAATAAATAGATATAAGTTTATGTAATAGCCTGAGGAATAAATAATTACATTATAAATTCTGACCAAATTAATATATAAGCTTGTGTTTAGCTTTGGTTTAAAATTCTTAATTTAAATTTTATTTTAAATATAGAGACTCTTTAACATCTTTGCATACAAAGTTTTGTATATCCAGCTTGATAGAAACTTTTATATTTAACTTGTTCCAAACAGGATCAAAGATTTGACAGCTCCATATGAAGAGTGAATCATGTACTCTCAATATAATTGCAGCACCAGAAAGAACCTCATAAAAACATTGCTATTACATTTAAATGACGCCATGTAAAAGACAATGGAAATTTATTTCTACTTTAAAATACATTCAGAGATAGAATTTATTGCTCTGTCACCTTATTTTATACTGGGCTTCAGCAGGATAGGCTTATCTTTCTGTGTTCTTCATGGTAACAGCCAGTCAAGATGAAATGCTGCTGGGTATAGTTCTCTGCTTGTGGGTTCTCCAGATACAAAAAATAATATTAGTGTGCTACCTCTTGACACATTCTGGTTTGGATTCCTTAGTCTTTTTTATTTAAATCCTGATTTTCCAGCATTTATTCTACATTGTGGCAAAGAATTCTCTTTGTGTTCTGCCAAGTACACAGCTCCAAAAATACACACAGTAGGCTGAAAGAAAAGAATGATAAAAATTTGGGGAACAAAAAGGGCTTTTATCTTTGTAAATTTTATTGAAATATAGTATCCATAACAGGGAAGTATACTTCCTCATTGCCATCACTCTGTTTTTGTACATTATCGTTTGTCTAGATTGATTATCTTGTTTGTATTCTTCCTGCACTTTATACTTTCCTGTGATTAATCTTCTTGAAATAAAGATCTAATAATGTTCCCATCTTGGTGTTATTTATTGGTTCCATTGCTCACTGAATAAAATCTAGGCTTTTGACTGGGGCATTTATGGCCTGGTCTGTGATGAGGGTAGTATGTATGTAAGGACAAGATAGCGTAGATTCAGAGTTTGGTATTTGACTGTATAGTGATGTGGAGGATAAGCAGAGTTATCAAAGAATGCCACTGTTTTGAGGCTATGTATCTATGAGATTGATAAACATCCCAGTTAAAAAATATTGTACCATGAAATCTGTGTTATTATTATTATTATTATTATTATTATTACTACTGTTATTTTGAGGTAGGGATGGGGGTTGGTGTCTCACTGTGTAGCCCAGGCTGGACTTAAACTCCTGGGCTCAAGTCATCCTTCTGCTTCAGGCTTCTGAGTAGCTGTGACTCCAGTGGCACTGTTGCACCAGGATGAAATCTCTGTCTTAATTTTTTTTAGTTGGAGTCTCACTCTGTCACCCAGGCTGGAGTGCTGTGATACTGTCATGGCCACCACAGCCTTGACCCGTTGGGCTCAGGCAATCTTTCCATCTCAGCTTTCCAAGTAGCTGGAATAACAGGCATGCACCACCACACCTGGCTGATCTCTGTACTGTTTGTCCTTTGTAAAGGAATCCACATGACTTTATTCCTCTATGTAGATTTAGGCTCTTTTTTGGTTTTTGTCATTATTATGTATTCATGTACTCTGAATCTTTTCCTGTGCCTCTTTTGTTTTTAACTCTGGCCACTTGCAAGGTTCCCTCAGAGGAATCCTTGCCAATTCCAGCAACATCAACAATAACAACAGCAGAAACGCACTGATTGATTATAAGTGCAAGTTTAATTTGAAGGATTGTTCATGACTTGTAAATTTGCTCACTTTCTTTTTAGGCAGGACCATCAAGACCAGTTCTTGAAAACATTGATTTGATCTGTGGCGATGATGAAAAACCTAGCACCTATCATAGTGATGTAAGCACATCATATTTGTGTTTTTTCAGTTTGGTTATTAAATGCAGTAGTGTGTTGGAGGTGGCTTGAACCCAGTTCACGAGAACTGATTGTCAAATTTCTAGAAATTTTGTGAGCTGATTGTAAACATAGCAATTTTTAAAATTTAAAGTATATAAATGTACAAGCACATGAATTATCATTACATTTAATACTCAAGCTCATTTCCTGATATCTGTGTGCTTGAGGTTATTTACATCTATTGTATCTATATGATAGAAATACTGCATAATAGTATCCTGTACATTTAATACTCAAGCTCATTTCCTGATATCTATGTGCTTGAGGTTATTTACATCTATTGTATCTATATGATAGAAATACTGCATAATAGTATCCTGCTATATGGTGATTTGGTGGTATCATATATCCCATGACAATCAATAAAATACAAATGAGAGCTTGGTTTATTATTTGTTGACTGTCTAAACTTAAGAAAGTGAAGAATAAAATGTTAATGTAGATTTAATTTCAAAGTTGATGTTTCCCTAAGTGCTGGTCTGTATACAATACAAAAAAAATTGAGGAAATTGCCTTGCAAAATTTGAAAATGCTTCATCAGTTCAGCAAAGATGTTAATGTCATCAATGAATAAGTGGAACTCTAAAAATATTTTCATTGTTTTACTTTCATATTATTCATTGATGTAAATGAAAGTATCACCTACCCCTTATGTTGGAACTATAGTCAGTCCTCCGTATCAGTGGGTTCTGCATCTATCGATTCAACCAACCAGGGATGGAAAATATTAAAAATAATAATAGTAAATGACAATACAACAAAAAAATTGAAAACACATATTATGAAAACTTATGGCATTTACATTATATTACATATTATAGATAATCTATAGATAACAGATTATACAGGAGAATGTGCATTGGTTACGAGATATGACAATTAAGTTCACAAACTCATCTTAGAAAAAGTGCTGCATATCTCATTGCTAAATATCACTATGGTCACCTTCGAAGTACTCCCTTTGGGAAACTATGCACCAATACTAGAGCCTAGTCCACCCATCAAAGCAATTTTGGAAATCTTTTTCTGGAATGGCCAACAGAGCTGTCATTGTATTACCCTTGATATCCTGAATGTTATCAAAATGTCTTCCTTTCAATATTTATCTTCGGGTAAAGAAGAAAGTCATTGGAGACCAGATCAGGTGAGTAGGGAGGGTGTTCCAATACAGTTATTTGTTTGCTGGCTAAAGACTCCCTCACAGTGCTGTGGGAGCTGGTGCATTGCCATGATGCAAGAGTTCCTTAGGGACCATTTTTGCACACACATTTCTCATGCCAAGATTTTCAGTTAAGATTTTTCTGGCCAGGCGCGGTGGTTCAACCTGTAATCCCAGCACTTTGGGAGGCCAAGGTGAGAGGATTGCCTGAGCCAGAGCGTTCGAGACCAGCCTGGGCAACTTGATGAGACCTTGTCTCTACAACAAATCACAAAAAAAAGTTAGCTGGGTACGGTGGCATGCGTCTGTAGTTCCAGCTACTTGGAAGCCCGAGGTGGAAGGATCACCTGAGCCCAGCGGGCCGAGGCTGCAGTGGCTGTGAGCGTGCCACTGCACTCCAACCTGGGCGACAGAGTGAGACTCCAACTCAGAAAAACAACAAAAAAAGATTTTCCTGTTTTTCTATTGATTTTTGTTGTTGTTGTTCTGCTATGCTTCTCACAATCAGCTGATGATCTTGACACACAATTCGAAGAAATTTTACAATGTTTTCATCAGTAATGCTCATTACTGGCCATCCTGCCCTCTCTTAATCAGTGACGCTTTCTGTTCCCTAAGAAAAACATTTAATCCATTTGTACACTGCCATTTTCTTCATGGCATGATCCCCATAAACTTGGACCAACATGTCTGATTACACTTCCACTCTTGCCAAGTTTAACAAGAAATTCAATGTTTGTTCTCTGCTCTTATTCAAGCGCCTACATTCTCATAACGGCACACAAAAACATGAAACAACAATAATGAATGCCACTCAGCAAGACACCACCACCCATCAATACGAACACAGCTATGAGACATCGATGTACCAAAGTTATGAAACCTTACTAAGTTGTTTGTACAGCACTGCGAACATAAGTGTATGGTGGCAAGTTCACGAACTTAATTGTCAGACCGTGTATGTGCAATACTACACTTTTTTTTTTTTTAAACAATGGAACAATGCCCTTTTTTTTTTGGAGTCAGAGTCTCACTCTCTTGCCTAGGCTGTGGTGCAGGGCATGCTCATGGCCACTCCAGCATCAACCTGCTGGGCTCAGGCGACCCTTCTACCTCAGCCTTACAAGATGCCGGAACTACAGGTGCATGCTACCACGCCCAGCTTATTTTTTGATATATTGTGGAGATGAGGTCTCACCAAGTTGCCCAGGCTGATCTTGAACCCCTGGGCTCAGGCAGTCCTCTCACCTTGACCTCCCAAAGTGCTGGGATTACAGGCTTGAGCCACTGTGCCCAGCCTTAAAGATATGAGGTACAATTTAGGATTAGGTATACAAGTGGTCATCTTATAGGTAGTTTTGGCATATCTTTGGTCCTTGCTTTGCTTGGTTTGAGATCAGGTACTCTTATTGATGTTTTGTCCTCCGCCCCCCCACCCCAGCAGTATCCTGCTACTGCCAATCCCTTTCTTATAATATTATGATAAATGTTCATGGTCTGCTTATGAGTAGAACATGTGGTAGTCTGTTCTGTGTTTCTGTGATAGATCACTGAGTATAATACACCATTTTATATCAATAACTTGAGCATCAGGATTTCAATATGGGGGAGCACACAGATACTAAGGAACAACTGTATGCTCATTAGCAAATCATATGACCTTGCTAAATTCGGTGATAATCATTTTTAGTGAGTTTTGTGACACTGTTGACTAGAATTTTTAAAACTGATATTTTCAGAAAATAGCAAGTCACATTAACATAGGTTTTAACTGTAAAATAAAGTAAATATTTTTGTTTAAAATTTATTCCTAAAATCATATAAATAAATCATTAAGATTACTTTTCACATTGACTCTTAAAGGGTTATCATGAATTTTACTTACATATGTAAAATTATTTTTCAGATTCTGTTCCCTAAAATGCCAAAACGACAGGGTGATTGTCTGCATTTTTTAAATGTGAAGAAGGTGAAAAGCACAGAAAGTAACGATACAAACAAAAATCATTGTGGATTGTCTAAAGCAAAGGAACCAAATTTTGAATATGTTGAATGGCCAATCATTGAAGAAAAGCCATCGTGTTCATCAAAGGAAGAAATAGATAATCTTCCAGATTGTTGGAATGAAAAACAAGCATTTATGTTTACAGAACAGTACAAATGGCTTGAAATAAAAGAAGGTAAACTAGGATGTAAGGATTGTTCAACAGTTCGGCATTTGGGATCAAAAGCAGAAAAGCATGTCCATGTGTCCAAGGAATGGATTGCATATTTAGTAACCCCTAATGGCAGTAATAAAACTACTAGGCAAGCTTCTTTGCGAAAAAAAATTAGGGAGCATGATGTTTCTAAAGCCCATGGTAAAATTCAGGATCTGTTAAAGGAATCAGTTAATGATTCAATTTCTAATTTAGTGCATAAGCAAAATAACAAAAATATTGATTCTACTGTAAAAGTTTTCAATACTGTTTACAGTTTAGTAAAACATAATAGACCTTTGTCTGATATTGAAGGGGCAACAGAATTACAAGAAAAAAATGGAGAGGTCAATTGTTTAAATACACGCTACAGTGCAACAAGAATAGCAGAACATATTGCAAAAGAAATGAAGATGAAGATATTTAAGAATATTATAGAAGAGAATGCCAAAATCTGTATCATAATTGATGAGGCATCTACAGTTTCAAAGAAAAGCACTCTAGTAATTTATCTCCAATGCACAATTCAGTCAGCTCCTGCACCCATTATGTTATTTGTTGCTTTAAAAGAATTGGTGTCAACCACAGCAGAGTATATTCTCAATACATTATTGGCTACTTTAAATGATTGTGGCTTTACAAAGGAATATTTGAAAGCAAATTTAATTGCATTTTGTTCTGATGGTGCTAATATAATGCTGGGAATAAAGTCTGGAGTAGCTACAAAGTTGTTGGAACATTTTCCTGAAATCATCATTTGGAACTGTTTAAATCATCGATTGCAATTGTCACTTGATGATTCAATATCTGAAATAAAACAAGTTAATCATTTTAAAATATTTCTTGATAAAATTTATTGTATTTATCATCAACCTAACAAAAATGAAACCAAGCTTTTAGGAACTGTAGCTAAAGAACTTGAAATTGAAATTACTAAAATTGGCCGTGTATTGGGACCAAGATGGGCAGCATGTAGTCTACAAGCTGCTACTGCTGTATGGCATGCATATCCTGTATTATATATGCATTTTTCTCGTTCTTATTCTGGTTTGGCAAAGAGATTAGCTAACATTAATTTCTTAAAAGACCTTGCTTTAATGATTGACATTCTTGAAGAATTTTCACTACTTTCAACTGCATTACAGTCAAGATCAACTAACATTCAGAAAGCACAAAAATTGATCAAACATACCATAAGAGCTTTGGAAAACTTAAAAATTGGTACTGGAAAGTATGAGTCTCAAATTGAAGATTTAATTAAGTCTGATAAGTTTAAAGATATTCCATTTAATAAAAATAATAAATTTAATGCTCTTCCTAGGAATATACTACTAGAAAATATAATTAAGCACATGAACTTACGCCTTTTATCTGACAGAAATCATGATGAAAGTATTTTTAATTATTTTGATTTGCTAGAACCTTCTACATGGCCTTATGAAGAAATAACTTCACCATGGATAACTGGTGAAAAAAAATTATTTCATTTATGTGAAATTTTAAAATATGAAATTGATTTGAATGATTTTCGAGAATTTGTAAATAATAGTATAAAATCAAATAATGTTTCAATTCCCACAACTATACAGAAAGCTAAAAAGATAATTAGCACTATTGCAATCAATAGTGCTGAAGCTGAAAGAGGTTTCAGTTTAATGAACATAATTTGTACAAGAGTGAGAAATAGTTTAACAGTGGATCACATATCAGATCTAATGACAATAAATCTATTGGGGAAAGAGTTAGCAGATTGGGATGCAACTCCATTTGTAAAATCTTGGTCAAATTGCAACCATAGGTTAGCTACAGATACAAGAGTTCGACAGAAATCGACAAAAACCTTCTATGAGAATCAATTGGTTATATGGAACTTACAATAGAGTATTGTATCTGTTGTTATCATCTGTAAATTAAGTATTACACATCCTTTATATACATAAAGGGGTTTTTTTGGTTTTTTTTGGAAAGGCAGTTAAACGCTTATCAGCATGTTGCTGTTTAAAAGGCATTCTCCAAGGAGATAAAGTTGATGGTTGGTTTTAGGAAATTAGTTTTTTAGAGTTTGGCTTATGCCTACTAGAGTGGGTCAATATATATTCCATGAAGTTCTGTACAGAACATCCAACCATTTACACTTTTGTAATGTTTTACTTTAAGGATGCAGAAAAATAACATGATTCAGATAAATGCTAACTCTGGAGGTTATATCAAATAAAAGAGAAATGGAATAAAAACTAAGCCTTTTGGGTCTTGTCTTATTTCCATATCTGTGCTATGTAGTATGGTAACCATTAGCAACATATGGCTAATCAGCTCAGTTGGACTAAGAAAGTAAAGTTTCAATTTATTTAACTTTACATGAATATAAAAACAAGCAGCGTAAAATATTTTTCTTTTTACCTCCACTGTTTTTTTTAGGAAACATTTTACTTTGTTACCTTGCATAGGATATGGTTGTTGGAGTGTGTCACATTACTGATGTGCTATTGTTAATATTACATATAAACACATCATTGATTGAGTCCATGTCAACAGATGGATTCAATGCAAATTATTTTTTCCATGAACTAATGTAGCATTGTGTTTATCTGAATATTTGACGCAGACAACAGGAATTACAGAGATACCTATGTAAGTGGTAACTGGTAATGAAATTGAAATACTTATTTTAATTATAATTAAGTTATTTTTCTGGTTTACACATGAATATGAACACATTTTAAAATTTAAAATGAAGGCATACTGAGAATTAAATGGAGATGCAGAAGCTGGTACAACTGGAGCAATAAAATCACTGAAAGAAGATGTGTTGCAGATTTCACAATGAATGACAATTGCAATTTGTTGTGGCAGAACAAAACAAGCTGTTAAAAAAAGATAATGTGGGAAATAGTGGCACTTCAGCAAATGCAAAATGAATTGGATAAGTTACCTTTCAAATGTCAAAAAGAGTCTGAAATTTAGTCACCTGAAATTGGAATTAAGTAAAATATTTTTAAAAAATTTTTAAAAGGAACTGAGGTTATAAGTTTGGCCATGTATAAAGCAGCTTGGATTCTTGAGTGAAAGATAACTCATTTTAGACAGGTAAATGGTAAAATAAATTAGTTACAGAAATTGTGAGAAAATTATGAGTAAAAGCCTAAAAAAGATGTTTTATAAGAAAGTGTAGGCCGGATGCGGTGGCTCAAGCCTGTAATCCCAGTACTTTGAGAGACTGAGGCAAGAGGATTGCCTGAATCCAGGGATTCCAGACCAGCCTGGGTGACTTGGTGAGATCTTGTCTCTACAATAAATCAAAAAATTAGCCGGGCATGTTGTCACATACCTGTAGTTCTGGCTACTTGGAAGGCTGAGGTGGAAGTGTTCCCTGAGTTCAGCAGGTCGAGGCTGCAGTGGCCGTGAGTATGCCTCTGCACTCCAACCTGGGCAACAGCGTGAGACTCCAACTCAAAAAAAAAAAAGTGCGAGGTCTTCAGTTAAGCACCATCAGTTTTTAGAATATAGGAGCTAACGATATCAAAGATTAATTGATTCTAAATCTAAATTAAAAGTACTTTTGTGTAGTTTTAGATGAGTTTTGTCATTGAGACACAGCCCAACTCATACTCCAATTACATTGTCTCATAGGACTTAAAAATTATGAAAAATAACTTTTAATTAAACGCCCCAAAAGTCGAACTTATGCAGCTGTTTTAAATTTTTTACATATGACAGCAGCTAAGTGAGAAAAAATTATTTTCTATCACAATGGCACTCCAGCCAGGCTTGTTCAAAAATCAGATTTCATTGGAATTTTATAACAAGTCTGACGTTTCTCTTAGTTCTTTGTTCCACTGAATGATGCAGTTTGAAAATATTTGTCCTCAGTTTTTTACAAGTCTATGACAAGTGTCATGGGTGCAATTAAGTATTCATTATATAAGTGTGAGTAGTATGAATCCACACTAATTTATAGGATTGTTGAAAGAATTACAAGACAATGAATTTAGTGATCTTATATTGTCTGTCAGTTGGTCAGATTGTAGAAGAGTTCAACAAGTTACTGTACTGTTAACTCCAACTGAATATTTTCTTCCAATACAGCAATGCTAGTCAATTATTTAATAATCAAAGACCAAAAAATGATAGTTGGATTTGTCTTCCCAATATCACATGGCATATGAATGATCTAAATTTGAAGCTCCAAGGATAGGAAAAAGCTTATTTGTGCCTTACTTAGACAAGTATAGTTATGGTCAAGTCAAAACTTATAAAAATCAAAATAATTTTATCTGTTTTTCTAGAATAAGTCAATATTCATGAGATTCTAATTGTATGTGACTGTGTTATGTAAGCGCACTGCAAAAAATTTTAGAAATGTTTTATTGATAAATTTAGAAGGTTTTTGTTTGTTTTTTGAGTTAGAGTCACTCCGTCGCCCAGGCTGGAGTGCAGTGGAACACGGCCACCCCAGTGTCAACCTACTGGGCTTAGGCGATCCTTCTGCCTCAGGCTTCCAAGCAGCTGGAACTATAGGCACACGCTACCCTGCCTGGTTAGTTTATTTTACTTATAGAGATGAGGTCTCACCAAGTTGCTCAGACTGTTCTCAAACCTGTGGGCTCAGTCCCCTCACCTCGGCTTCCCAAAGTGCTGGAATTACAGGCTTGAACCACCATGCCCGGCCTAGAGTTGTTTTTAATACACTCAATCACAATTCATTGTTAACAATACTGAGTTGACACAAATTTATTGAATTTACTTAACTTTAACAAATGGTTTCAAACTTACATGCTTTTTGTCTGAAGTCAAATCAATTATTTTTAAAAACATGGATGGGACTTTTTTCCAATGTGATTATGAAAAATAAAGGAAAGTGATAACTACGTTTAGAACAATTTGGATTTGTGAGTCTCCTTTTTTACCTGTAAACTTTATGAAATGGTTGAGCACGGTGGCTCAGCCTGTAATCCCAGCACTTTGGGAGGCCGAGGCAAGAGGATTGCCTGAGCCCGGGGGTTTGAGACCAGCCTGGGACACTTGGTGAGACCTCATCTCTACAATAAATCACACACACACAAAAGTAGCCGGACGTTGTGGTGTGTGTCTGTAGTCCAGTTACTTAGAAGACTGGGGTGGAAGGATCACCTAAGCCCAGCAGGTCAAGGCTGTGGTGGTCGTGAGTGTGCCATTGCACTCCAGCCTGGGCGACGAGTGAGTTCCAACTCACAAAAACAAAAAAAAAAATTCACAAAACGTATACACAAATCAAGTATTTATGATGACAGAAAGCATTTAAAGGAATTGAGCTGTGCTTTAAATGTAAAATACACACTAGATTTTAAAGACTTAACATGTAAATGATCACATTAATAACTATTGATTGTATGTTGAAATATTTTGGGACATGTTGAGCTAAATAAAATATAGAAATTAATTTTATCTCCTTATTTTTACTTTAGAATTATGTATGTGGCTTGCATTATAATTACATTAGCACTACCTTGATGGTCACTCTCAAATCCAATTTTCACCAATCTAGACTTTATTCTTGACATTGAAATCCGTAGTCGACTGCCTTTTCATCATTTTCACCTTGTTCCATAGGCATCTCAAACTGAATAGGTCCAAAGCTGAATTTATCAATCTCTCACCATATCTGTTTTGGAGAATGACCATCCATTTGTTGCTCAAATTAGAAACTTAGAAGACATTTAAAACCTTTTCGTCAGCTAGCTTGACCTGTCTCTTCCATTTCTCCTACTTAAGTTATCTTAATCCAAGTGCTTGTTTTTCTTGCTAAACTTCCTTAATCAGGAAGACTTTCAGACTCAACAAGAAATCCAACTTAAATCACTTAAACAGATTTATAATCTTGTATAAGAAGAAATCTGGAGATTCCTACAGGCTTTGCTTGAGTAGCTCAATAGCATCATTGCTGTGTTTTCCTCACAACTGCAGGATGGCTGGCAGTTTTAGACATGCTCCATTTAAGGCAACCTGGCAGGGGGTGAAGCAAGCCCAGTATATTCATCAGGAAATAAAAATCTTTGGCAGAAGCTTTTCCAAGTAGACACATTTTACTGGCCAGAGCTGTGTTAGCCATCCTCACTGCAAGAAAGGGTTGGGATGTAAGCTCTTATCTTCCCTACCTTCTGTAGTAGAAGTAGGCAAGGGAGAAAGGCTTGGGAATGGATGGCAAGTTAGCTAGTCTGTGAAGTCTAACGTTTTTCTCTTCTAAGGAAAATCACTGGCTCCCTACTTTGTTCTAGATAGTTAAGTTTAAAGTTATAATAAGGAATTTGTGTCCTCCACCTAGTACTGAGCTTAGGGTAGCTGCCACTGGCCTAGTTATGATAGGGCAATTTAAAGATGATCTAATAATGGCCATCATTAATAAAACAAATAACAACAGATGCTGGCAAGGATGTGGAGAAAAAGGAACTCTTCTACACTGCTGGTGGGAATGCAGACTAGTACAACCTCTCTGGAAG
This sequence comes from Carlito syrichta, assembly GCF_000164805.1. NCBI lineage: Eukaryota > Metazoa > Chordata > Mammalia > Primates > Tarsiidae > Carlito > Carlito syrichta. The sequence goes on from NW_007253972.1 coordinate 246,713, forward strand.
ACAATGTGGCGATTTCTGAAAAAAACTAGAAATTGACCTTCCATATGACCAAGCAATTTTTCTATTGGGAATATACCCGGAGGAACTCAAATTATTCTATGAAAAAGATACCTGCACACGTATGTTTGTTGCAGCTCTATTCACAATAGCAAAAACATGGAACCAACTGTGTTGCTCATTGAAACTGGACTGGATTAAAAAAATATGGTACGTATACACAATGAAATATTATGCAGCCATAAAGAAGGACAAATATATGGACTTTGCAGCAACTTGGATAGATTTGGAGTCGATCATACTCAGTGATTTATCACAGCAACAAAGAATTGAGTTCCATATGTTCTCACTCATAAGGTGACCTTGAACAATTATAATGCTATAAGAAAGCGATTGGCAGTAGAGGAAAACTGTCAGGGGAGGGGGAGTGGGACTGGCAGTTGAGGGAAATTGCTAGGGGAGGGAGGGGCATACCTCATCAACAAGGGTACCTGCCTGATCAATGTTTATATACCTAACCCTGAATTGTATCCCACATCTTTATAATAAATATATAAATAAAAAATAAAGATCTAATAGAATCTCTTTGTTTCATATGTAGTAAAACTGAAGTTTCAAGAGGTTAAGTGAATTGCCATCGTCACAGTTTGTCATGAACAAAACAGATAAACATTACTATTTAATGTTTCAGGATCTGAAAATGTGATTTTAAATCATGTTTCAACCTTTTGTATCTAGGTGATCTTGAGTTGATTGACATATCTGAAAGTCTACTTATTTATCTTTCAATAAGGATAATAATAGTTAGATTATTAATGGTTTCAGGTTTTGTGAGACCTGTTGATTATTGAATTGGACACACATCATTTAAGAAAAAAACTCACAAAAGTATGAATACACTATTAGATACAATTTGAAGTATTTAGACCAAGAAAATAAATCATCATAAAGCTTAGGAATATTTAGTAGTTAACAATATCACAAAATGTAGAAGGGAAAAAGTCAATATTTTAAAAATAATTACAGCTCTAAATAATTTTTTTCTAGTTTTATTTTAGTTGTATGCACGTCTCTTCATATGATAATTTTGTAGTATCCTTTTCTATAGAGGAATAGAAGGATAATTTAGAGTATCCTCTATCATAGTTGGTGGAAATTTACTTTTTATTTTTGACAGTTTACAGAGGTTTCTTTCAAATCCCAACCTTTGTTAATATACAATGTAAATTTTAGGATTGTTACCAAATTTAGGGAAACTTCTACTAAGTTTCTTTCATATCTGAGCTTCAAAATTTTAGAGCATTTCAGTGTTCTGTGGAGTGACTGCTCTTGAATATTATTTGAGTTGACTATATTCAGAGTATTTCTAGAAGACTTCCAAACTGAGATGGCCAGCAATAATTTAACTATACATGGAAGAAATTGCAAAGCACATAAATACATGTACCTCCCAGTTAGCCCTTAAAGTATCTCAGAAATGCTTACTGCTGCTCCATGGTTATAAGCAGGAAGCAAAAGTACAAATGAGGTGCAGTTGGAATGGAAAGAGATGATAGTGTTAACTGATGGTGGGTGAAATATTTTTGCAAATTCAACAATAATATATAAAAACGTGAAGACATATTGCTATGGTCCCCTTTTCTGGAAGGTACCCATGCAAGTAAGCTTTATTAGCATCACAGTAATTCTGCCTCTGACCTTGCTCATTTGGTGTTTTGAAATTTTGAATGCGATAAGGCAGACTTGGGAAATTGCCAGACACTTAATAAGCAATTAACAAATGTTATCGGAAGAGTGATAGACTTGTGGTTAATTTTTAAAGATGGTTATTGATTATATGTGTGTGGAGGGGAGGGACATGCTTTACTTTGTTTTTAAATTTTCTCAAAAAATGTTTAAAAATCGTGGGAGATAAATATAAATATCAAAAATGTTTAAAACATTTTCTCAAAAAATGTTTAAAAATCACATGAGATAAATATAAATGTAAAAATTTTTAAACTGTTTTCTCTGCTGGTATCCTGAATAGATTATGTTAATTTCTTACATCAGGAATAATAACCATTGTATTTTTAAGCAAAAACCTGTAGTAGATGAGGTGGAGACCGAAGGCCCAAATTTTACCTGTACAATAACCATTTGTATACCTAACCTGAATTGTACTCTGCATCTTTAAAATAAAAATTTTAAAAAACACTATAAAACAATGCCATAAATTTGCCCCATTTAAAAAATTTTGCTTTTGAAGGACCTTCAGTTCTAAATCTAGCTTTGGATTTTGTTGGAGAATCTGCAGTCTTCTTTTCAGTAATCACAGAGACGTTCCCTGTAAGACAACTTTAACATCTCTGAGTTCCCCTAAGGAGCGACAGGCTTGCTGAAGAAGCTGCATGTAGGTTCTACCCTACATACCAGCAGTGCATCAAACCAGAGAATTTCTGCTAGTCAAATATGCATGCAGTATGGTTTCTTTGCAGTTACACATTTCCCCATCCCAAAATACAATTGGTATATGAAAAACTTTTAATTTATATTGCTATCTCAAACCAAAATCTAGGGAAAAAAAGACAGAATAAAGAGTAAAAGTCAGGTCCGGCTCGGTGGCTCAGCCTGTAATCTCCGTACTTTGGGAGGCCGAGGCGAGAGGATTGCCTGAGCCCACGGGTTTGAGACCAGCCCAGGCAACTTGGCGAGACCTCATCTCTACAATAAATCAAAATTTAGCCAGGCATGGTAGCTGGTTCCGGCTACTTGGAAGGCTGAGGTGGAAGGATTGCTGGCGCCCCCAGGTCGACGCAGGGGTGACTGTGAGTGTGCCACTGTACTCCAGCCTGGGCAACGGAGTGAGACTTAACTCAAAAAAAAAAAAGTGTAAAAGTCAAAAAAGAAAAATAAACATTGAAAAAATTTTTTATGTCAGGTGCTCCCCAAAACCTTAACTAATGAATGAGTTTCTGTGTGTGTGGTCTGCGGTTGTTTTCCTATAGGAAGGTGATCATTTTATTATAATATTTTACCCTGTGGTGGATACGTGGTCAGTATTTCATGTGTTTTCTTTTTTAAATTTTTATTTATTTATTTAGAGATGGTGGTCTCGCTGTGCCACCCGTGGCATGATCATAGGTCACTGCAACCTTGAACTCCTGGGCTCAATTGATCCTCCTACCTCAGCCTCCTTAGTAGTTTGGGACTACAAGCATGTGCCAGCATGCCCAGCTAATTTTTAATTTTTGTAGAGATAAGGGTCTCACTATGTTGCCTAAGCTATTCTTAACCTCCTGGTCTCAAGAGATCCTCCCATCTTGGCCACCCAAAGAGTTGGGATCATAGGTGTGTGGGCTGCTGTTCCTAACCTTTGATCTGTTTTATTGCATTTTATTTCTGAATGTTTTTCATGCACTCATCAATTTTGCAGCTCTTTTCTCACATTTTTTCTTATAATACCTTTGTTGATGGTTTGCCATAGCCTTTCTTAAACATTTATTTTTTTAGTCTTTTTAAAATGATTACCATAAACATGTCGGGGTACATTTCAGGATTAGGTATACAAATGGTCATTGTACAGGTAAAGTTTGGGCCTCACTTTGGTCCCTGCTTCACCTGGTTTGAGATCAGGTACCCTTATTGATAAAGTGTTGTGTCCAACCCCCGACCCTATCCCGCAGTGTCCTGCTACTACCATTCCCTTTCTTATAGTATGATAATTGAACACTCATTTTTTTTAACCTTGATATATTTAGAACCTATCTTCTTTTATTTGTGTTTTAATATCTGAGAATAATAAAAAAATAAGCAAATTTACCAGCATTTTATGAGTTTAATATAACTATATGTATGATCACTTTATTATGGTAAGTTAATCAGGAGTGATGAGATACTACTAGAATTAATAGTCTTCCTTATGTAACAAATTAGGATTTGGCCTTCAGTGTTGATAAGAATGTTCAATTATACCTTGAACACTTATTTTTTAATGACAAGGTTTTTCTTGGATCAGCAGTTGGTAGGCGAGTTCATGGATGGTGGGAGGCCCCAGGGTTTTCTTCTAGACTTCATGCCTTCCAAGCCCTGTCTTGGCTGTCACAGAAACCACAGGTCCTGACAGGTATGGATTTTCTGGGAAATTTTCTTGTGTAGCCCTGCTCCCTCTGGTTCTCTGATCCAAAGTGAACCTAGGAAAGTTTCTGTCATCAGCCCTGCACTCCCAGGACCTTCAGCAGTTGCCGATCAAGGACAGAATCACTGCACTTCCAGGTGAGCCCTTTACCCCAGGAGTATGTTTTTGCTGGACCTTTCTGAGATGTGCTGCTCAGAGGCCTCTAGATAATCTCTGTGCCTTTTCTCTGTGCGTCCCAACCTCGTGATTCTGCTGAAATTCAGCTTGCCGCAGCCCTGTGCTCATTCAGTTGTTAGATTTGTGAGTTAACAATTTTCCATTTCTTGGTGAGGTCCTTCTTTTCAGAAAGTGTACTTTTGTGATGCTTTCTGAGATTTGCCACTCACGAGGCACTTTGATGGTCGCTGTATTTTCTTCTTAATTTTAATTGTTTTTCCTTTTGACTCTGCAGATTTTTTTTTTGTTTGAGTTGGAGTCTCACTCTGTCACCCAGACTGGAGTGCAGTGGCTGCTCCCGGCCACCGCAGCCTCGCCTGCTGGGCTCCGGCGATCCTTCTGCCTCAGCCTTCCAAGTAGCTGGAACTACAGGCAGGCGTGCGCTACCACGCCCGGCTAATTTTTTGATTTATTGTAGAGATGAGGTCTCGCAGCCCAGGCGGGTCTCAAACTCTGATTTTATAACGTACTTGCTGGGAAAAGGGGCAATATTTGTTAAAATCTACTTCGTTTCTAATTTTTCCTTGTTGCTTTATTTGTTATTTCCAAGGAGGAGATATTTCAAAGATAGTAAGGCTATTTACTTATGTGTTCATACCAGAGAGGTGCATCCAGTGTTGCTAATCAGAAGCCTAATGCAACTCCGATTCTCATTCTTTTATCCAGGAGTTGTCTTCCCATACTCCTCCAGGCTCTTTTAATCCTCTTTTTATCTGACATACTAGAATTTGATGAAAATGACTGTTGTGTATCTTTTTCATTATTGTGCTGGGTACATGATGGACCCTTCCAACATGAATACTTGTATTCTTCAATTCTGGGAAAATTTGTCTTATTACTTTTCATGTGATTTCTACATAATTTTCTTCTCAGTTTCTATCTTATCTCTTTCTGGAATTTCAGTTATTCTGAGAATCCAATTATGAAACAAATCTCTGTGTGTTCTATCTTTTCTCTACAATTTAAAAACAATCTGTACTTATTTCTTTTTTCTGTTTCTGGTTGACTTCCTTGACTTTATAACCTCCAGCCTTTTTAAATTTCAGCTTTCAAATTCTAATTTCCAAGAGCTGTTTCTTGTTTTGATTGCTCCTTTTTCATTAAATACTATGCTTATTTCTGGATGCCCTTTATCCTCTGAAAATACTAGTTTTTCACTCAAGATTTCTTATCTTAAATTTACTTTCTTTTCCAGAACCTTTCTATTTTATCCTGGGATATACTTTCATATTTAATCTTTTACTTGGGGAGCTTCACTTGGAATCAATGGTAGAAAAACAGTTGTTTTGTTGGAATAGCCTACGTATCTGTCTGGTACTGAATCTCTTGGTTGTGTTTTGTTGGAATAGCCTACATATCTGTCTGGTACTGAATCTCTTGGTTGATACTAAATGTTCTCCACAAGTTTTCTTGGCTGACAGAATTTGCATACAGGACAGAAAAAAGGTGGCTGGGAGTAACAGTTTTAAAAACAGACAAAATAAATTTTATTTTCAGCTCTTACTCATGACTCACAACTACACATGATGTCCTGGACCACGGGTGAATCCTTTGAATTTAATACAGAGAATGTCTAGTGCATAGATATGTGGACATGTGTAGGAAGGATACACAGTTCCTGTATGCAGTCTTTTAACCAGTTTGTGATAATGTGGCACCTTACCTCCATCATTCATTGTACATGGTATTGTAGTTCTGAGTCCTTTCTGGGTTTTCAGGGGCAGACTAGTTTGCTTCCTCTGCCCCTTGATGTAAGTTATTACTTCTTCATCTACTTATGCTACCAGAGCTTTCTAAACTGTCTAATGGAGATATATCAGATAATACAGACCTTATAAAGTTGTTGTAGGTATTAAATTAGTTTATATAATATACATAGCACAGCACCTGGCATGAAGGAAATCATTCTACAAGTGATAGTTACAACCTCTCAATGTCCCAGACAGTCCTACTCATACTCATTTCCTGGATGATGATGACAAAAAAAATCTCTATTGCTCCTTTTGTGGACTTATTTATTTCTGTACATTCATTTTAGCAAAACAAAAACAAAAGACTGGGGGACAAATAAGTTCATGCTTTAATTCTGCCATTACAGTGTCTTATCACTAGAGATTTGTGATAAATTATAACAACTGATAACTCAGTATTCTTTTTCAAGAATATTTTGAGTGTTTTCGTGCATTTATTAGTTCAGATGAGTTTTATAGTCCATTTGACTGAACTTCCCCAGTCTCTTTCATTCCCAAAATATTCTTGAGATTTTGAGTGGAATTACATTTAAGTAATTTTCAAGTTTGGGGAAAAGTTATATATTTTATAAAACTTATTTGTCCAATCCAGAAACAAGGTCAGTTTAACTTACAAGTTTTTGTTTTTCTCTCTAAATATTTGCAATTTTTACATAGGTCCTACACAGTTACTCATTTAATTCCCATGTCTTCTATATTTTTATATTTTATATGCTGCTACTATAAATGAGACTTTTTTTATAATTGGTGTTTTATAGGAAAAATATTGATATTCATATGTTTCCTTTTAAGTACCCACATTACTTTTTAAAAATTCAAATGGTTTTTCTGTGCAGGGAAAAAAGTTTCTTCTCCAAATAATGATCATTTTACCTCCTCTTTCTAATATTTATGGCTAACATTCTTTTCTTTCTTTCTTTCTTTCTTTTTTTTTTGAGTCAGTCTTACTCTGTTGCCCAGGCTGGAGTGTAGTGGCACAGTCATGGCCACCGCAGCCTTGACCTGCTGGACTCAGGCAATCCTTCTGCCTCAGCCTTCCAAGTAGCTGGGATTACAGGCATGCGCCACCATGCCCAGCTAATTTTTTGATTTATTTTAGAGATGAGGTCTTTCCAAGTTATCCAGGCTGGTCTTGAATCCGTGGGTTCAGGCAATCCTTTCATCTCATCCTCCCAAAGTGCTGGGATTATAGGGGTGAGCTACCACGCCCAGCCAACATTCTTTTCTTTATCCATAGCATTGCTTTTGCTAATTTAAGCTAGAATGTACCACAAAGTACACACACACAGTCACACACACACATAGAACTCTCATACATACATTCATGAAAGGAAAACAATTATTTAAGATTCTAATATCTAGGAATGTCATGGTAGACCCTATCAAACTCTACTTAAGAGAGAAAAAAAGGGGGGAAGGGAGCTATTTTGTATTTGAAAGTGACAGAACTCAAAGGTAAAAAGAGGAGGAAAGGCAAAAAAAAAAAAAAAAAAGCGGGGGGCTGTAGATACTTGGTGTTGTGTATCACACATTCCTGGTACCACTTTCAAGGTCATTTATGTTCTGCATAATTCCATTTTATGATCATACTAGCATTGTATGAAGATTATACCATGATTTTAAAAATAATCTATTTGGCATTATTTTATTCTCTGTTTGAATTAAGCTGAACATGTGAACAGCAATTGCAATACCATGATAAGTTCAAAAGTTACTGAATAGTGCTATTTGCTTCTATACCAAATAGTCTTGACTGTATTGCTTCTTTGGTTATTTTATCTATGTTTTTAATAATAATTATCTCCCTCTCACTTTTCAGTCATTGTCTTTTCCTGCAGCTTTGAGAATACTTACTTCTAGCAAGCCTTTCCAAAGTGATCTAATCACATTCTGACTCTTTTGACGGGATAGTTTCAGAGGTTAATGTTTGATATTTGTTCTGACTCCAAAGTCTTTCTAAGTTGCCTTATTCCATAGTTTTCTTGAAAACTAGGCAACCTACAGTTTGCTCTGCCTCCCAAATCCCAATTGGATCCTTCTAATTGACTTTCATCACAATCTCCAATGATCTCGAGTACACACTTGGGGTTGAACTTCTCCACTATCTGTTGCAAATGAAGTCAGCTCCTTTGTGAAGGCATTAGAGCTATCTGTTTTACAGCTTGCTCCTCCCATCAGGTAAACTCTCTGAGCTGAAATTCTGGAGTTGGGAGTGGGAACAATGGCAGGCCACTCTAAATGAGCTTTAGTAGCTGAGTCTTTGGGAGAGAAATGAGAGCAGCAGCCTGAGGACTTCTTGTCTTGCCTCTCCTGGTATGACATGGAACCATCTCCCTACCAGGTTGAGAAGAGTGCTAAGAGCCTCAGTAGTCTCAGTGTATGAAGTAAAAGGCAGAGCCTCTGTTCACTAATGGAAGAGGAAAGCCCCTACCTCTAAACTGCACTAGGCCAGCACTTATCATCAGCAATAGGTAGCTGAAGACAGGATGAGAAATGATGATGTCCTCTTTCCAGGAGGAGAACACTCTGAATGGAAGTTGGGGAAGACGAGTAGATGGAGAAGAAGCCCTATGTTCTTGATGACAGCAGTCTGGAATGAAGTCTCTGTCTTGCTGACCTAGGAAGGGGGTGGGAGCGAGTGGTCTTGGTTAATATTAATATACCACAGACTTCTTTCTTACATAATTTTCAGATTTTCTTTGATGGGTCTTCATTTGCTGTTTGCCGTTAGGACTATTTCCATAGGCTTTAAATGGTTTTTAAAAATAATTTTCACCAGTTTCACTTGGGAGCAGGACAGCATAGCTCCTCACACTGTCAAGCCAGAAGAAGTTCTCAGTATTATTTTCAATGACTGCATACGAATCTAAAGTTATCTCAAAAGGAAACGTTTTGTTAGAAAAAAACTAATCAGAACACAAATATATAGCATTTATAGCTAAATGAACTACCTCTAAGACAAGTATTATAGGTCTTATGGTGGAAAAAGGTGACCTTCAATAAAAGTTGTCACTTAATTATCTCTGATATTCTGAGCCACTAACATCTGCAACATGATTACTAAGTATTGTGCATTGAAGGCTACTGATGTTATTCTGAGTATCTGCACTGTATATAAACATCAAATCATGTAATGAAAGGTTTAAAAAAGAAAATCAATGAATTCAAGCTTACAATAAATTTTAAAAGTAAAAGACAAGACTTTCTTACAAAAAAAAAAATGCCAGTTGAAAACAGGAAAAAACAGTAGTGTTGGACAATTACCATTTGTAACCATCACGGTAAAAGCTGATATAGTCGAAAATCATGAGAAAATAATACATCTAAGGGAAAAGTTTCATGAGGAATGTGATGTTTGCAAGGCCTGAAACAGTATTCCCACAGATTTCTTATTAGTTGTAAGGGGGAAAACAGTGACCACACAGTGGAGATACCTTGACCAGATGACTAAAATTAATATTCTCAGTGAGGGACAGATAGCTATCATGTGCCTCTAGATGTAATAATCTAAAACACCTGAGTGTTACTTTTAGTCTTTTTTTCTGGTCTCACATGCATTTAATCATGAGGAAACAACTAACAAACCCAAACTGGCTTCGGTTCTTCAAAAACATCAATATTATAAAGACAATGACTTCAAAATGATTCCAGATTAAAGAGTAAAAAGACATAAGAATGAAATGCATTATGTGATCCTAGACTGGACATGGGATTTGGACAACTGACAAATGAGATAAAGACTGTAGGTTAAAAGTACTTTTATCAATACTAAATTTCAATTTTTTTAACTTTTAATTTTTTAATTTTAAACATGTTGGGTACAATTCAGGGTTAGGTATACAAATGTTTATTATGCAGGTACCTTTGTTGATGAGGTGTACAAATTTCCAGATTTTGATAACAGTACTATGGTTATGTCAAAGAAAATCTTGTTTCCTGAGGAACTCACTGAAATATTAAGGGATAAAGAGGTATGGTACATACAGCCTACACCCCATGATTCAGAAATGTGTACTTTATAGCACTGTATGTAAAGATAGAGAGGATATGATAAAGCAAATGTTATTCTTGCCATTTTCTACAAGTGTGAAATCATACTGAGATAATCTTGCTTGTAGGAAGAAACAAATATTCGTTATACCTGTGTTAAATTGCTCCTCAGTTGCTCTTCAGTAAATCAGTTTAGACAACTATTCTAACATGAAGATTATTTTTTTTTTAAAAAAGAGGTTAGATATAACCTCCTAACAAGATTGTTACAATTACACTTAACTGCTGTGCTACAGACTGATTCCTTTAATGAATACAGTTTTTGTTTTGAGTCAGAATCTCACTCTTCATTCTGTCACCCGGGTTGGAGTATATGGTGTGATCATGGCTTACTACAACCTCGACTTCCTGGGCTCAGGTGATACTTCTGCCTCAGCCTTCCGAGTAGCTAGCACTACAAATGCACACTGCCACCCCCAGGTAATTTTTTTTTTTTTTAACGTAGAGATGAGTTCTTGCTACGTTGCCTAGGCTAGTCTCAAACTGCGGGCCTCAAGTAATCCTTTAGCCTCGACCTCCCAAAGTACTGGAATTACAGGCATAAGCCCCTATGCCTGGGCAAGTTCTAACACTTTTGGTTATCCATAGTGTCTTCAAACCCCTTGTGATCCACCACAAATTGAACCATCAATAGTTTTTGTTCAGTGACCTGACATGGAGGAATCGTGCTAATATGATCCAACTGTGGTCCTCCAAATATTTCCAAAAAGAGAATAGAAGTTTTGCAAATGACTCATAATGTGTAGTAGTGACACAAAAAACTACTATCATCAGTTTGCTTATGAGGCAAATGCATTTTATTTGACAGGGAAAATGTTCATATTCTAAGGCAGCAGTCAGCAACCTTTTTGGCATCAGGGACCAATTTTGTGGAAGACAAACTTTCTACAGACTTGGTGGGGAATGTGCAATCAAACCTCACTGCTAATATTAATCTGTATTTGCAGCCACTTCCCAGTGCTAGCATCACTGCCTCAGCTTTACCTCAGATCACCAGGTATTTGATTCTCATAAGGAGTATGTAACCTAGATCCCTTGCATTTGCAGTTCAAAATAGAGTTCGCGTTCCTATGAGAATCTAATGCTACTGCTGATCTGACAGAAGGTGGAACTCAGGAGGTAATAGGAGTGATGGGGAGCGTCTGTAAATACAGATGATGCTAGGCTTGTTTACCTGCCACTTGCCTCCTGTTGTGCTGTCTGGTTCCTAACAAGCTACAGACCAGTACCAGTCCATGGCCCGGGGAGTTCTAAAGGAATTATGATAGCCTGTTCTAATGAGATAGGCAGTTTGTACTTATGAGTCAACCATAGGAATGAGCCACACTCTTGTGTCCTGTTCTTCAAAAGGCAGCTTTTCCTTATAGGGTAGTCCTTTCTACTTTTTTCAAAACCAAATGCTCTTTGTTTTGCTTCCACGACTCCCAGACAATGACTATGCCACCAGATTCCTAAGAACCATTTTCTTCCCTGAAGAATATTGTTTTATAATAAATACCTACAAATCTATTTCTTACTTTATCAGAACTTATTTCTGAGAGTATTCCAGTGCCACATCTAAAACCAGAGCATTTAATCCAAACCAAATATGGTCCTTATTAGCAGAATTGCATTGGAAGTATTGTGCTTGGCTAAAACTAATAACATTTGGTGTTGTGTATACCTTGACTCTTCTGCTCATGTTGAATGCTCCTTAAATAAATTAGAGGCTCATGCTAGTCAAGTTGGAAATATCAATCTTGATACTTTATCTTTTGTAAGATTTATGAGTATCAAATATTGGTTCTTAACTGGGGTTTGAAACTTACTGATGCATTTAATTTGCCCTTTGGTAGCATACAATTTGTCAAGATCGAGGTATCTAAAGTCTTAAATGCAGTAGAGCAGCTAATGTTCAGACATGGTTCTATAAACAGTCATTCAATAAAACAGCAAGAAAGTCAATGGAGAACTGATTAAAAATTTTAGTTTTGAAGACAAAACTAAAGCCTAGGCTTTGTTACGTAATGAATTGAAGGGAGAATATCAACATAAAGTCGCTGATGTAGATCTAGGAATCTACTATTATGTTTAGGACAAATTAGAGGGATTATTAAACCCAGTGATGGGTACTCTTCAAGATTTTAACTCATGAGGCAAAGTAATGGATGTACAGCCCAAGTAAAACATAAAAAAAATCCTCAATCACACAAAGAACATTTCTCCATAGTTAAAAGTCTCCATTTTGAACTTTGAACCAATTAGCAAATAACTCTGCTTCTTTGAAGTCTCACCAGTTTCTCACTTCACAAGACTGGCCTTAAAAATCACCCAAATCCAAACCCTTCTTAACTTCCTAAACTTGAGAGATTCTTAAATTTCTCCTGTGTGTGTGTGTTTTCTTTTTCTCCTTTGCTACAAGAGGCTATATAAACCTGACTTTGCAGGACTTTTCTTCTGCTGGGCTCTTCAAATTTTCTTTCTTTCTTTTTTTTTTTTGAGTTGGAGTCTCACTCCGTCGCTGAGACTGGAGTGCAGTGGCCGCTCCCAGCCACCGCCGTCTCTACCTGCTGGGTTCCAACGATCCTTCCGCCTCAGCCATCCAAGTAGCTGGAACTACAGGTGCATGCTACCACACCCGACTAATTTTTTGATTTATTGTAGAGATGAGGTCTTACCAAGTTGCCCAAGCGAGTCTCGAACCCGCTGGCTCAGGCAATCCACTCGTGGGATTAGAGGCTGAGTCACTGAGCCCGGCCCAAATTTTCTTATAAACATATAGTCTAGCTACTCAGGGGAAAAAAAACCAAAAAACACTATTACTATTTAGGTAGGTTTCCTTTTTAACATTATCTTCTTAACATTTCCTTTGGGCATGTTTTGCTTGGTTCTAATTTGACATGGTTCTAATCTTCCTATGTATCTCCTGAGTTTTTGAAAAATACACTTTTGGAAATGTTAGGTAAACTTATTCAAGAGGCAAAAAATTCTATACTGTTATCTTGATAGAGTACATACCAAAATTTAAACATTACATTCCCCTATTAGACATTCAGATGTTTTCCAGCTTTTGCTATTATAAACAAACCTGCGATACATCCTCAGAATAAATCTCTGCAACTACAATTACTTAGTTGAATGATATGAACATTTTTTGGTTTTAGCCACATACTGCATATTTGTTTTCCAATAATTTTACCCATTAACTCCTACCTGCATCCACTAAACTCTCACCAGCATATCAGGAGAATCTTTTTTTTTTTTTTTTTTTTTTTTTGAGTTCGAGCCTCACCTTGTCGCCCAGGCTGGAGTGCAGTGGCACACTTACGGCCACACCAGCGTCGATCTGCTGGGCTCCAGTGATCCTTCTGCCTCAGCTTTCCGAGTAGCCGGAACTACAGGTGCGCGCTACCATGCCTGGCTAACTTTTTGACGTACTGTCGAGATGAAGTCTCGCCAAGTTGCTGGGCTGGTCTCGAACCCGTGGGCTCAGGCAATCCTCTCACCTCGGCCTCACAAAGTGCTGGAATTACAGGCTTGAGTCACCGCGCCGGGCAGGACAATCTTTTAAATACAAGTTTTGCCTACACATTTAAAAGTTTTATAAATATTTAATTTACATACAACTTTTGGAAAAATTCCCTGTGCAGATCTTTTGTTCTCAATTGGCCTCTGCAAATCTCAAACTTACCAGATAGAAAAAGTAACTGAAGTAGCACCTAGTGGAAATGCAGGAAATATTAAATATTAAACAATAAATACCACAGGCATAGGAAATCAGATGGTAGTTCCATATAGACAGGCACATGCAGGAATCTAAGGCTTAAAATAATTCTATCACTTAAATTCTTTTCAAAAACTTTATTGACAACTATTGTTTTTTTTTTTGAAGGCTTTTTGATAAGGCATTGTCTGAGAAAAGATTAACTGCAGAGTTGAATATGAATGATCTCTTTTATAGACTGCTATATGAGTGGAACACTGAAAAAAGAACGTTAACTATTACTCCATTTCACCATGGTTTACCTGAGAAAGTACTGAAAAAGTATGTTCTAGTATCACTGTTGTAATTAGAATTCGGCTGAACATCCACAAATGCCCTCTCCTTAGAAGTGAATTAATGAATGAAAATCAGCGATGTTCGCTTCCACAACCACAGACCCTCCAAAACCAACCCAAGACTCTCCTCCACCCACTCCCTCCACTTCTCCACCCATCGCAAACCAGTCGGCCCCTGGCTAGCCGAGACGCAGCGGGTGTGCCTCAGCGCAGCGCATGCGCCTTACCTCGTGGTCCTCCGCTCGTTTCCACCTGGGCTCGGAGAGGTCTCCGGCCGACGCGAACTACAACTCCCAGCATCCTGCGCGCGCGGGACGGAAGGCCAAGTGCGTGCGAAAGCGGCTCCGGGGGATAACGGGCCAGTGAGGGCCGCTCCTCTTTTGATGCGGGCTTACGTCTCTTTCTGCCAGTGGCGTCAGCGCTACGCAGGGGCGGGTCGCGGTGGCGCAAGGCGGCGCAGGGCGGGAAGGGAAGTCGTGGCGGCGGCGGCGGCAGGGACGGCAGCGGCGGCGGGGGCAGCGGGAGCGCCGGTGCTGTCAGCCAGGCCGTCGGAGAGATGGGCGAGCCCGGGTCGGAGGTGAGTGGTCCGTGTCGTGCCTTGGAGGTCTCAGAGCCGAGCCGCGGAGGGTTTTGTGTTTCCTCCCGCCTGCGGCCTGCGCGCGGCCGCAGCCACGGGCGACCCCGCTTCGCGTCTGGGGCCGCCCCGGCTCCATTCCGGCGCGGGTGGGAGGGGAGCCCGCGGCAACAATGGCCGCCCGGCGTCCCGGCCCCCGCACGGCCCGGTGCTCCTTGTGCCGCTGCTCCGCAGGGCAGCGACACCGAGACCGGTCGCCCTCAGTCGTCGGCCTGCACCCCCCTCCCGAGCGGATGGGGATTCCGAGCGGCTGGCGACCCTTTCCAGGTTCTGCCCTGCGGCTCCGCGTCCGCCGGGGCCGGACCGGATCCGAGGAGCGCTGGTCCTAGTCGGGTTTGCGCGGAATGCGCTCGGTTTCCTCCAGAGCTCTTTGTTATTAATCGTTCCTTTTGGGAAAATCGCTTTCTACACGTATGTGTCTGAATAGATAAGCATGTTTTGGCTTATTTTTATAGACAATCGAATCTGTCCCTCCAGCTGGGCCTGTGGCATCTACAACGGATGAAAACGAAGATGACATTCAGTTTGTCAGTGTAAGTAGCAACGGATAATCGGGTTTTTCGAGTAGCGGACTGTGGCAATTCATTCTGCAGTTTGACCTCACCAGGTCGTTCAGCAGTTGTCTATGAGTGCCTGATACGTACTAGTCATAGCAGAGCATGGCGGGGGTGGGGGGGGGGGGGTGATTGAGAGGTTTACCACAAGAGGTATCTGGGCCACCTCCGTAGCCATCACAAAGAGTGTAGCCTAAAGAACGTGTTGTGCATTTAATCTCCCCTCTCATGCCTTCGTTGAGAGCCGTTTGATGGAGACAAAATGCTGGTGCCTTTAAGACTCTGTTTTGAAAAGGGACAAGAGTATCTTCTAAAAGATGGGAAAGGGAGAAGGGGGCTGCTAATGAAGAACAAGGAGTTAGGAAACAAGAAGAGTCGCAGGAGCCCATAATCCTGGCATCATTGTTGCTTCTTGACTTGAAGGCAGGTGCCTTGGGGATGTCACTAACCTCTGAGATCATCATGGGACGGCATAGTAATAATTGATGCTCATCGTGAAGAGTCCTGTGTCATCTCACCGGGAACGTGCTGTGTTTTTGAGTTTTTTTCCTTTGAGAGAGTAGTCTTCAAGCATTAGTTAAGTGTTAAACAGGCAGTTTCCTGGGCCTCACTGAAGATCTTCTGAATCAGAATTTCAAGGTGGGCTTAGGAGGGGCAAATGTAAGGACATAGAATTTCTGAGCACACTTGGTAAAGCATTGGTTTTGAAAGCAGAATAGAGTGCTATCATATATTTTGAGGTGATTTTCATTCACAACTGTTAAGGTTTTAGAAAGGCTCTGCATGAAATGTTCTACTTCTACCCCAGAGTACTTTTTTGGAATGCTGTAGTTAGTTGCAGTTTGGTATTAGAACGGTAGAATTTTTTTTTTAAATAGTGTGTCCATCTAATGTGTGTATAACGATGTAAAACTGGTTATTAAACACTGTCTTCCCCAACATTAGGGCCATTTTGGTGATCCATTGTTCTATGGTGTTTTTGTTGGTTAGTTTAGGAGTCCTTAACGAAATTGTTTTCTTGGCTTTCTTCCTTTTGCAAATATATTGTAGTCTGTCTTTTTCAATTTGAAGTTTTAAGGATTTGGAGTGAGTGGTGAGGGGCTGAACTGCTGCCTTCCTTCACTGTGGGCAGAAGTGTATTTGATAAAAGGATTCAGTGGCTCTTTAGGACCAATATTTCAGTTTCTTCCTGAACCTTGATATATTTGTGAATAGCGTATTTATCATGATGATGTATGGCAGAAATAATAGTAGAAATCACATACTTTTCAAAATGAACTTTGGCCCTTACTTTGAGAAACACGGGTCAAATCTCTAGGTTTGAAAAACAAATGCTTGTTTTGTGAAATAAATTGCAGTGTAGCTTGTGACTTGTTAATATAGTCTTTGCATCAGGAATAAAGAATGTACCGTCAGTGGATATTCTATCTGATAGAATCTCTTACATTTGTTCTTGGACCCAAATAAATGTTCAAAGGTTTGGTAACCCCAAATGGGTAAGTGAGTTATATGTTAAGTGCATTTACAGTACTAAAAGAATCCTTAAAAAAAAAATGTTTCCTTTGTGGACTGGTTGCAGTGTCTCACGACTGTAACCACAGCATTTGTGAGTCCTAGTGGGTGGGCCCATTGAGTGCAGGAGTTCAAGACCATCCTGTGTAACATAGTGTGACCTCATCTCTACAAATCATTTTTAAATTAGCCGGGCTCGGTGACTCAGCTGTAATCCCAGCGCTTTGGGAGGCTGAGGTGAGTGGATTGCCTGAGCCTGCGGGTTTGAGACCCGCCTGGGCAACTTGGCGAGACCTCATTTCTACAATAAGTCAAAAATTAGCTGGGTGTGGTAGCGTGCACCTGTAGTTCCAGCTACTTGGAAGACTGAGGCGGAAGGATCGCTGGAGCCCAGCAGGTCGAGGCTGCATTGGCCGGGAGTGGCCACTGCACTCCAGTCTGGCTGACAGAGTGAGACTCCAACTCAAAAAAAAAAAAAATTTAGATGAGTGTAGTGGCACATGCTACTCAGGAGGCTGAGAGGGGAGGATTGCTTGAGTCCAGGAGATTGAGACTGCAGTGAGCCTTGGTCATGCCACTACCCGGTGGCCTGTTCAACAGAGCAAGACCTTGTCTGAAAAAAAAAGTCCCTGTGTGTTTAAGTGTTACCACTTAAATGACAATTAATTGGGTACATTTAATTGTCTTTTACTTCTCTCTGTGTCCCGATTGTATATGTGATTCCTTCAGTTAATGCTTATTAAGATGAAAAACAGTTTCCCTTTTGAGATACAAAAGAAGCATTTATAATATCGCTTGTTGATTTACTCTGGTTTGGATTTCTTAGTGCTTATTAATCTCATTTTCCCACTGTTAATCCAAATGGTGGCACCACATTTCTATTGTAGGTTGCAAAATACAGAGCTTGAAACCAAACACATCATGCTGAAGGAAAGGAATGATATAGATGTGGAGGTGCAAAAATGAGCTCTTTTGCTTAAATTTTATTGAAATATAACATAGAAGTGCACAATTTATAAGTGTAGCTATTTGATAAATTTTTGCAAAACTGCTATTCCTGTGTAAACAGCTCCCAAATCAAGAAACAGTGTTACTATGGCAAAAACTTTCGTTTAATTCTGTTATTCTTATTTTCTATTCAGTTTATTTATTTATTTTTATTTTTTGAGTTGAAGTCTCACTCTGTCACCCAGACTGGAGTGCAGTGGCACACTCCCAGCCACTGTAGCCTCGACCTGCTGGGCTCCCGTGATCCTTCTACCTCAGCCTTCCAAGTAGCTGGAACTACAGGCACGCGCTACCACGCCCGGCTAATTTTTTGATTTATTGTAGAAATGAGGTCTTGCCAAGTTGCCCAGGCGGGTCTCGAACCTGCAGGCTTAGGCAATCCACTCACCTCAGCCTCCCAAAGCACGGGATTACAGGCTGAGCCACCAAGCCCAGCTTTTATTCAGTTTAGTAACACAATTCCTTATTCAACTACTATCTTTATGTCTTTCTTTGAAACGGCAGATACTATATCTGATTTACTTCTGAGAAACTGTTGTATCCAATAGCTGATTATGTGATTGTTCACAGTGCTGCTATAGTTAGGAAACAAGAAAGGTCATGGGAGCTCATAATCTTGATATTATTGTTGCTTCATGACATAAAGGCAGATGCTTTGAAGATGTCACTAACCTCTGAGATTATCGTGGGAGGGCATGAAAAGGCATAAAAGGCATATATAAAGGCATAGAAACTATTGAGGGAACCCATCAGAATCTTAATAATAACATCAGATTCAGGTTTCTGCCAAGATTATTGATACTATGTGAGATCATTGGAAATTTTGGAATAGTATAAGAAATATATAATATTTATAATAAGATATTAATAATAAGATATTTCACAAATAACTTCAGGAGTACATTCATTGAATATATAGCTGCAGTAGAAGGGAGTCAGGCAAAAATAAACTTATCTTTTGGCTGAATGTGTTGGGGCTGTAATTTGTTCAATAAATAAAAATAGTGTTGAAGCTCATAATATGCAAATCCATGAACTAAGTACCTTAGTGTTACAAAGATACATTGGAGATACGTTCTGTCTTTAAGTATCAGTATGTTAATGAGGATGATGAGACAGGAGATGAGAAGTATGTAAATAGTTCTTATAGACATTAGAACATTCTTTAATAAAAAAGTACAAAGTGTTATAAAAAAGGACATAAGACTTGCAGTTTACCACTTTTGCATAGGTAGTAAGTATTTGTCTGTGTTTTAAAGGGCATTTTGAGTAGAAGAAACAAGGAAAGATATCAAAATGGGAAGGCAGAGAGGTTTATGTATAGTTCTGGAAGGTGGGGTTTTCTCTTTTTTTAAAAAAATGCTGAACTGTATTCGATCTATAATGTAAGCACAGTTGAAAACCATTTGAATTTTTGCCTTTCAGGACTATGAAGTAACTTCTCTGCACGGGGAAAAAAGACAAAAACTTTTTATTTTAGATTTTTTTTAGATTTATGCTCAGAGTGGCAATCTTTGTTTTAGAGAATTCTTTGATTGTAGTAAACTACTTACAGACCATATCTTGGTGCACTGACCCCTCTTTTCAGTTGGTAGGAATAGGTGTTTTGGCTTTGAGAATCAGTTTTCTAATAACAGGAATCAAAGCTTTTTATTTGTTAATTTTTTTAAAAACTTAGGATATTCAACTGTGTTCCTAAACTGTTTTGTCTCTGCCACTGAATTGTGTGGCACCGGGAATAGGTACTTTTAAATTTTTCTTATTGGTATGAGAGGGAATGAAAATAATAGTTTACTAGTTGATGGATAGAACAAATTCAAATAAAATACCTTGTAATAGGAGGACTGTGTGCATTTATACTTGTTAAAAGATAGAAGTAGTAATTATAAATATTGTAAGAATTATTTTTTCTTGATTTCTGTATTATAAACATTACTTTTGAGGAGTTGGTAACTTATTTCTGATCAGTGTTGTAAAGTATTCAGAGATAAGATGATGGAACTAGTCCTTTTTCTCTTATTGAAGGAAGAGAAAATGTATTATCTCAGAAACTTAAGTCATTGATTTAAAAATAGTATTTATACCTTGAACTACTTCATAATTATAGTGACCACACAGCTAGTTGTGTGTTTAGAGAACCAAGTGTCCCTCACTTAGTTTTCCCATCTGTTAAGTGGGATAGTAGTAATAATGTAGTATCTCACCTTATAAAGCGATGTGGGGATTAAATAAAATAATGTACATGAAAAGCTTAGCACAAGACATGGTGCAGAGCTCAGTTAATGTTATTGATTAGTACTAAAATTAATGGAGTAATAATGTTTTAATTCCTTGAGCTCATTATGGTGGAAGTTCTTCCTTATCCATTGTGAAAGTTAGCTAAAATGTATACTATTTGTTTATAAGGAAACTTTTCCTTTGGGGTACTTGTCTTCCCTTATTTTTCTGCTCAGTCTACTTGCCTTTTTGATAGTCTTTAACATGATTCACCTTCTCATTCTATCACCTCATCACTTCTAACTCAGTAATTATTTATTGAGTGAATGAATATTCTAAATGAGTTCTGCTTTTGCTCAGTTTTAGATTTTTATTTTTTATCTCTCTTAATTAGTTTGAATAGTATGAAATTATTTTTTTCATAGTTCAAAAATGGCTGCATATCAGTCTGATGGTTTACCCTAGTAGTAAACTTCTGATAGTCTCGTGTCATCTATCCTCACTCTTGCCCTCTACTATTTCTGCAGCTACTTTTTACTCCTCCTTGTGACCATTTTCATTACTATTCTGCTTTTTCCTGCCCATTTTAGTTTTTGCCTTTGTCTTGTCATCCTTCATCTCCCCCTTTTAAATTTATTCTCTGTTCCTGCCTGTTTCTCTGGCTACCTGGTGACTTTCTTAGTTTGCTATTTCTGTAGGCCTGTAATAAAGGTTCCTAATGCACATCTCTTAAAGGAGCAAAGTAAGGTGATTATATCAATGGGAAAAGCTATATGAAAATATATGTTATATTTTTATCTCCTGTGTGTTCTTCTTGGATTGAATGTATGATTTTGACAATCTTAATTACCAGGGGTAAGCTTTAGTCTTAAAGTAGGTGATTAGGCTCTGTTGACTATATATTGGACAATATTGTTTCTCCTGTTCCTCTTCTTTTTTCTTTTAACTTCCATCTTTATAGCTTGAGCAAAAATCTTAATTTCTTTATTATCGATACTGGTTCAGAAGTTTTGCTCTCTTGTTTTATCTTGGTCTATGTATTATATTATTACCCACAAGGATAGTAGATTCTTGGTTGAGTAGAAGTCATAGCCTGGGAGAAAGAAGCTATCTTTGAGACTGAATGCTTCTTTTAAGGAAAAAGAGGATCATTAACAATATCTTAGCTACTATCTCCAACAGCCAACTTCCTCATCCTGAGAAATCTTTCCCTCAGCTATATTTCTTCTCCTATGTTCCTTTCTCTTGTTTCCAGCATAATAGATTTCTCAAAAGAATAATCTTTACTAATGGCCTTTTCTTCCTCATTCTACACTTAATTTTTTTAGAGCCTGCTTTTCAGTGCTCCCTACTTGAAAATTGTTCTCTCAAAAATGTCTGGTTGCCAAATTTAGTGGCATTTTCTTGGTGCACAGTGTTTTTGGTCCCCTTTAGCATTGGCAGCTTTTTGTTGAGGTGTGGTGGTAATCATAGTTTAATTTAGGTCTAGAGATTACAGTCTTCTAAGGGAGCAACTCTGAAATCTTTATTTCCAGGTGTGCTCATACTCCCAGATTACAAGCCTGAATTTCCAGCTGTCTGCCAGATTCTTCTATGTACCACTGACACTTCAACCCATAAAAATGTTAGCTTTTTGGCTGGTTGCGGTGGCTCCCACTGGTAATCCCCGCAATTTGGGAGACCACAACAGGAGGATTGTTTGAGGCCAGGAGTTCAGAACCAGTTTGGGCAGCATAATGAGACCTCCCCTCCCCCCAATCCCCTTGGTGTGAAGAAAGCATGGGTGGAAAGAAAGAATGGAGAAGATTCTGGGTTATATGTTTGACTCTGTAGGAGATGAAGGCGATCTATTTGCCAAAGAATGCTTTATTTTGAGCTTGGACATCTTAACAGACTGTTGATACCTTCTCAGATGAAAAGTACTAGATCATAGAGAAAAATTTAGGGGGGAAAAAAAAGAATGTCAGTTTTCTGTTCTGCATTCCAAATTTATACTAGTGGCATTGGTTTTCTTGTAGTCACCTGAGCTTAAAGCCTAAGAGACCACTTTGACTACTTAGTTTTGTTTTGTTTTTAATAGCCAACCTTTTGGGGTTTTCCATTTTACCTGTATTCTTGTGTATGTACTATCATATTATTCTCACCATCCTCACTATTCATTCTGCATTATTATGTTCCTGTACTAATTAGTTATCTGACTTTCCCCCATACTCTTGTATATGATTAAGCTTCTTGAAGCACAGCTCTGATGATGTTATTCTCATCTTAGTATTATTTGTTGATTTCCTTTTGCCTATTGAATAAAATCTAGGCTTTTTTATTTTCATTTTTTAATACAAGGTCTCACTCTGTTGCCTGTGCTGGAGTGCAGTGTCATGATTCTGGCTCACTTCAGCCTTGACCTCCCAGGCTCAAGTGATCCTCCTATTTCATCCTTCCAAATAATTGGGCTTACTGGCATGTGCTCCGGTGCCTGGCTAATTTTTATATTTTTTGTAGAAGAGATCTCACTATGTTGCCCAGACTAATCTCAAACTCCTGGGCTCAAGCAGTCCTCTCATATCATCCTCCCTAAGTGCTAGGATTACAAGCATGAGACACCATACCCTGTGAAAACCTAGACTTTTAAGCCTTGCATTCAAGGCTTGGTCTGAAGAAATCAACATGGATAGAAAGAAAGAATGGAGAAAATTCTGGGTTTGATGTTTGTAGGAGATGAAGGCGAGCTGTTTGCCAAAGAGTGCTCTATTTTGAGCTTGGGCATTTTATTTTTTTGAGCTAGAGTCTCACTCTGTCACTCAGGCTGGAGTGCAGGGGCACACTTGCAGCCACCCCAGCGTCAACTTGCTGGGCTCCGGCGATCCTTTCGCCTTAGCCTTCCTTCCAAGTAGTCGGAACTACAGGTACGCGCTATCACGCCTTGCTAATTTTTTGATTTATTGTAGAGACAAGGTCTCACCAAGTTGCCCAGGCTGGTCTCGAACCCGTGGGCTCAGGCAGGCCTCTCGCCTCGGTCTCCCAAATACTGGGATTGCAGCCTGAGCCCTCAAGCCCAGCCAAGCTTGAACATCTTAATAGACTGATACCCCTTCCAGATGAAAAGTACTAGATTATAATATCTGCATCCTTGCAGCACTGTTCCAGTATTAATTTTTCTTTCCCAAGCAATTGACATTACCCTAATATCCTGTAGGGATTTAAACTAATCATTTCTTATTTATGTATTCAGAATTTTTTGTTCTGCTACTTTTGTTCTGGTTATTTTCTATCTGTGAGTCTTCCTCTTCAGAGGAGGTCCCAGGCAAAAAAAAAACTAATTGTTTTAAATGCTAGTTTGGTTTGAATAACTGTTTATGAGTTGTAAATTTGTTCAATTCTTTCTTTTATAGGAAGGACCATTAAGACCTGTTCTTGAATACATTGATCTGGTCAGCAGTGATGATGAAGAGCCTAGCACCTCTCATAGTGATGTAAGTACATTACATTTGATTTGCATCTCTCATGTCATTTAAGAGGTATTCTCCAAAGAGAATTATCAAATCAACGATTGCTGTGTTTAGGAGCTATGGTACTTTAGAGAATGGCCCATTTCTGTTAGAATGGACCATAGCAGGCAAACAAGGAGTTGTTTGCCCAGAACATCTCCTACTTTCAGTTTTGTTCCTCTATTTTGAGTGAGGTTATGAAAAGATAATATGACTCTAGGAAATTATAAGCCTTAGAGGTGATATCTGATAAAAGGGAATTGGAATAAAAACTGTCAGCTTATTGGCTCATCTTTCCCTTCTTCTTTCCTATGCTCTCCTCAGTTTCCCTATAGAACTGGAACCTTTTCTTCCAGAACCAGGTGGCCACAGAAAATTTGTTTTGTCTTAGAAAAAAGGATTTGTATAGATCCTTTAGGAAATGGAATGTGGGAAAGGGTTTATAAGTGATACATTACTTTAGTCATCATCCCTTTAACTGCCTGTTTGCCCCACATATTTGGAGTTATCTTACCTGTGACATACTGTTTGTGAGTTTGACCCTTAAACCAATACTTCTCTTACCTGAGAATTGAACTAATTGAGCCCTTTGTAGCAGTTTTGCTTTTTATTTGTCTTTGCCTTAGCCCAAACTTCTGTTAGTGGACTGTTTCCTTGTTGGATTAGAGAACTCCTGGTTCTTGTTCAAGGTGGCCAGAAGCTTCTTGCCATACAATAGAGGGGATTGAGACTTGGACTCAGAATATTTGGGTTTGAGTCCTAGCTTTACTCTTTACTAATTCTGTGGCTTTGGATAAATTAAGAAACCTTTAATTTTTCTAATCAAATGAGATTAATACCTACCTCACAGGGTTGTTGTGAGGATGAAATGAGGTAACAAATATGTAAGCTCCTTGATAACTGGGAACCATAAAGTAGGACTATACAATTGGAAAGTTTTGTTATTCATCAAGAGTGAATGACAGGATTTTTGAAGGAGCTTAAAAATGACTGCAATGGGGGAGTTTTCGAAATTTTTTTTCTTCAGTGGAACTTTCCTTTTTTCTCTCTGCCATCATTAGCTTCCACTTACCGACATGTATATGTTGAATGGAAAGTTTTAAAAAAATTATTATTACAAGTGGCTTCACCACCTCTTCTTATTCTAGCACAGGACCAAAGTAGCAGGCCAGGATAGCACACTTGAACTTAGCTTGTTTTTACACTCCTTTTTCATAAGTAGAGTCATAGATTAATGACAGTGGTTGATATTGGGTCTTTGGGGGTAATGAAGCTTGTGAATTTGACATCTGTGATCCCTTTGTTGGCCTTTAATGGATTGAACCTTTTTGTTAAATATTATAATTTAAAGATTGCGTTCTACTTACTGGACATGCATCTCTGCACTTGAAAATTAACATATTAAAAGCATTTTTTTTTCTTCCTTGGTTTTCTTGTTCATGTGGATAACCCAGAGAATGCCTGAATCTAAGGTGCCATCCTCTGAGAATCATCGCCCAG
This sequence comes from Carlito syrichta, assembly GCF_000164805.1. Lineage (NCBI taxonomy): Eukaryota > Metazoa > Chordata > Mammalia > Primates > Tarsiidae > Carlito > Carlito syrichta. The sequence continues at coordinate 271,792 of NW_007253972.1, forward strand.
AAATGTGCTCTAGCTGCAGTGTTCCTCTTTCCATTGGAGATAGCAGCTCCTCCTCTGGGAGTTGTTCCAGCAGTCCACAAAGGATAGTTTCTCAAACTTCCTCTGTTGAGAATCCATTGGAGAACCAGATTAATGTTCAAAATAATTCAGATATTAAGATCTCTGAAACAGAGACACTTAAATCATCACAGAATTATCAGATTCTGCCTTCGTCTCCACTTCTGGTCCCCCAAGAATCTTTGCCCTCTTCTGAGGTCAAGGAGGATTTACCTGTAGATTCATCTTCAGCTTCACAGCGTGGACAGGATGCCATCCTCTATCTCCAGACACAAGTAGCTGAGATGTCCCGAGTAATACGTGATCTGCAGTCCAGGAGCTGTTTTAGATTTCATCATTCTAGGCCAAGTGAGAATTCTTCAGTTCCTTGGGACATCTCTACCTCTAAGGAAGAAAATATATCCACAGTGGAAGAAGATACTGATTGTAAATCCCCATCAACTGATGACAAAGGGCAGCCAAATGATCCCAGTCAATCTAGTTTCACAGGTCTTTTGAAGAGAATGGAACAAAGAGGTGTTATAAAGAGGGTGACATTGCAATCTGAAGCAGAATCATGTGAAGGGAAAACTGATTGTGTGACCTCTAAAAAACGTTTGGTTCCTCCATTGCATCCTCTTCTGCGAATTGCCACCACTGAGGTTTTTAAAGATCCTGCTGATTGCCATCCTTCTTCCTTCATGGGACACAGGGTGTATCCTGTGGCCAAGGACACCTCTCCTTTCCAACCAAATCCACCAGCTGAGGGCCCCATTGTAGAAGCATTAGAACACAGCAAAAGAGGAAACACAACATCCCCTCTAGATTCTACCTCAAAAGAAATGGAGGTCATGGGTTGTAGGTTTTACCATGCTGCTTCCATTGCAGCCCGAGCTGCTAGCTACATGGCCTATATGACTCAATATCAGCGTAAACTCTGGGAAGACATGGAAGATCTGGTTCATGACCCAGAGTTTGATCGTGGAAAAGCACGATGTATAATATCTGATGGTATGGATGCAGGCCTTTGGCAGCTTTGTACTACTAGGGATATAATGGACTCTGTGGTCAGAGTGATGGCCATGGCAATAGACTACAGAAGGCAGGCCTGGCTCCGACTTACATCTCTCACTAAGAAAACCCAGGAGAAGATCTCACACTTGCCTTTTGATGGTACTTCCCTTTTTGGACAAGATGTGAAAGCTGTTGTTGCAGAAGAAAACAGTATAAAAGAAAATGACTATAAAGATAAATACTATAACCAACATCGATACTTTTATAGTCATGATCAGAAAGCACATTATCACAGTAGAGGATACTACAAAGGGGATTGGTACAAACCTCGAAACCACCCCTACAGATATAGAAAAAAGGGAGAATCTCCAGAACGCCATGGGTACAAGAATTAATAACCTGTTCTGGTTCAGAATAGTCATCCAAGATCCCAACTATTTTACTTGTTTCTGCCCACACAAACAGGATCTACAGGTAGGAAATCATCTAAAAAACTGAATGCATGTCTGGAATGATCACAGCTGTCATTTAAATTCTAGACTTTTGGAATGAAGCATATAATAAAGAAACGTGTGCTTTATTGGCCAAGTGAGCAGTAGAGACTTGAAAGGAATGTTGGGCAAAGATTTATTCATTATTTCTGGTCCAAAATATGTCCAAAGGAGGACACTCAGGAGTCTGAATCACATGATTGAAGAAAAACATATAGGTTTGTTCCTCAGGAAAATTTTTGGTAAACTGAGGACTAGCAGATTTTGGATCTAGAAATAACCTGCTACTAGATCGTTGTTTTCTAAGACCAGAGGTAAATTCTTCATTTTTCGGTCATCACTACTTCCTTGTACAGGCTTTAGTTTGACAGATTTTCACAAAATGATGAGTCTGTTACATTCTCTTTATGTCAAGATCGTCAGCTCACCAAGAAGTCACACTTCTCAAGCTCTCTGAGACTTCAGAATGAGCCGTGAAGCTTTGTATCAACTGGAATTCAAATCAAATTTTGCCAAATTCAGTTTGCCTCCTCTTGGAATGGCTAGATGTCATAGGTCTACTGTGGACACCAGCTGGAAAAAGACTATTCTACCTGTAACATCTCTAGAAATTTTCACAGTAATTGTCTTCGTCAAGACTGATGGCCACCATACCATCACCACCACTCATAAAGCTACACATGAGAGAATTCTTTGTTATCACCAATCCTAATAGTCTTTGACCTATCAAGGAAGCTCTCATATCAACAGACTGTGAGACTAAGTCATGGTAGCTTCTCACTGTAACTTGGGCCTTTCACCAAGATGGCCTTCCTAAACAAACTTCTAAACGGTTAATTATTTTGAGTTTGATAATGTATCACATTCTAAATACAAAAAAGATATGCACATCAGTGCCCTGGGCATAAAGGATGTTAAACCATACCATCCAGGCATGCAAATCTGAACTCTTTAAGAGCAAGAATTCCAGACATGCCTGACAATCTGATCCCTTTATTATAGTAAAGATGGATGCCATCAATCTGGATTTTGTTGAGAAATCCTTAAGATTTAAAGTACAACTGTGGATGTAATGAAGACAACAAGCCACACAGTTCTATTTCTGGATATCTACAATAGTCATGATATCCATTAATGATTCTTGAAAGGCTGAAATCAAGACTTCAGTGACATATTCTTGGTTAATTGGTTACTTAATTTAGTCAGACTCTTATTGTAAGAGACGGCTTATCTTTTTGCTCCTGATTGGTCCCAGTAATAGTTTTTCACCATGTTGGAATTGGCAGCAGATACCTCAACTATATGTCTCACAATTCTTCTCCTTAATCTCAAGGTAGTGGCTGTACAATATATCAGCCCTTAGATCCTTATCTACATAACATGATTTCAGGAATGGAGAAAATGTCAAGTTTGAGGGATCTGAGCACATCACCTAGTATTATTTACTTGGCAGCCCCCCCAAATTTTTCTTTAATTAACAGACTTATTCTGTAACTTCTGCCTTTTTTCCACCTGCTGGATCAAGGTGTTTTGGGTGTACCGTTAGTGGAATATAGCGCTGTTTTAGGGTTTATGTGTTTTCTGTTCTTGCCATAGTTCTTGCACAGTGGTAATTGACATTTTCGCTGGTGTCCCACTAAAAAATAGTTTATCTGAAGCTTATTCCTCTTCCCTGTCATAACCATATTCAGCTCCCATTTTAAAATAGACTTTTCTTCCTTTCCCTATTTGTGCTACAGAAGTTGAAGGCACAAAGTTTCCTGCTTAGAAGAGGATATATTATTTTGTCAGATAATTTCAGGGTACTTTATTGGTTTTGTTTGTCCTCTCTGTAGATTAAACTTGAACTAGCCTTGACACAGGGGTGGTAATTTTGCAAATTTAGCAGAGTCATTTCTAGAGTTAATATTTACCTATTTTTCAGTCTTATTTCCACATTTTTAGGTCTATGACAGTGTTCTACAAACTCTTTCACACTAAACTCTAGAAGAACATTGATTACCTGAAAAGAAACAAAGACCTAAGAAATCATACATAGATTTTTGTAGTGCATAAGGTCTACTGTACCAAGCAAGCAGCCTCGAGTGCCCTTGACATTGGCACTGTAGTTTTTTGTGAAAGGACTAGCCACATGTGGCTGCACAACTAGCTAAAGGTACTTCAAATGCTTTCCACTGTTTCCATTTCTCCCCTTTTCCTTCATTGAATTAGATGCTGTGTTGCAAACTTGGTGATTTTTGGAATTCTCTTGTTTTCCAAAAACTAAACCAAAATAAATGATGCTTAAAGACATGATTCTCTGAAACTACTTTGGCACCTCCCCCTAACATGATCATCCGCCTTCCTCCTCTTTTAAATTGTGGTAAAAAACACATAAAAATCTTAGCACCTTAACCATTTTTAAGTGTACAGTTCAGTAGTGTTAACTATATTAACATTGTTGTACAGCTCCTCAAATATTTGTAAGACAACATTGCTATTCCGTTTTCCTCTTGTGATATTTATGTTGCTTAGTAATAAAGTGAAAATATCATCACGTATCTACTCTCATTGATATGTCTAAGCATCTCCAGATAATTTGATTTTCCTGAAAATAAAAAGGTTTTGGGAAATCGTCACACTGGTGACCAAATAGTTCTGAAAGGATTTGACAGTTGAGTAGGGATGAGGGAAGAATGCAGAGCAGGAATACTTTTTAGCTGTAGATTGACTGCAGAGGAAACAATATCCTTAACCTGTTTGTTTTTTATTATTTTAAAATCTTTCTCTGGCATACTTGAATGATGATGGTGTTATAAAACTGAAAGTGGGGACTTGGTCTAGGAAGACATCCCAAAAGAGTAAATAACTTAATTATTCATAAAATAAATATTCATATTTTGCTTGCTATGTGCAGAGCCTGTAACAAAATTCTCTCTTTGTCCAACCTCTAATGTTTAAATACCTCTAGGTTTTCTAGGAGGCCTGGAATAGTCGCAAGTTTAATGATTTGGAATTGTCAAAAGGGATATATCTTATCTGATGATCCTTTTTCTTCAAAATGTTGTTTCTTGACTAGTTTAAAATGTATATGGGGACAATATGATGTCTAATAGTGTAGAGAAATACTATTTCCATTAATTTTTATATGAAGTGCCTTTTTAAATTTCACACTTTTGTTTAAAACTTAAATTTTGATGTCTTGCATGTATTGCTGGCGGTATTTGTGAATTCTGTACAGTGATTTAATCTTGCAGTTTATTACTTTATCATCTGTACAGTTGCATTATCTAATGTATTCCCTTCTGAATGTTCATTTGTTTTCTTTATAGCACTGTTACTTCATTTCAGAAGGTTGTAGGGTATATCTCCTGCCCCTTTATTTAATTGACTTCAAAGTACTTTTCATTAGTGCTAGACCCAGTTCTCTGGGCATTAAGGCAGCTTTGTTTTCTCTCTGTATGTTCTAGGTTTTCTGATTGTCTCATATATAACCTTGTTCTTAGTCATGGTAACACAACTTACATTTGATAAGTGGATGTGTTTACTTTTGGTTAGAAGAAGCAAGGACATTTTTTAAAAAGCAGTGGATTTGCTGACACTTTTTTTTTAAGAACTGTATGACAGCTTCCTTATCAGTATAATAACATTTAAATATATATTTTTTTTAACTGTGTGGCAGCTTCTTTATCAGTATAATTCCATTTATTTACTTAGCCCTCAAAATGTCATTTTGAGGGAAACATAAACTTTCAGGCTATGTGGATACTATTTAGTCTTCTGTATTAGTACTACACTAATAATTTACTGAGTGTTACCTAAGTGACCTGATTGATAATGTTAATGGCCTGATACATCCAGGATAACCTCTTTGGTACTGTAAACAAGGAGGTTGAAAAAGGCATGTTCCAGAATCCCTTATAGCTATAAAATGGGCAAATGATACGGATGAACATAGAGTTATGTGACATTCATTATTCTTGAAGATATAACTGATTGGGATTCTGAGGAAGGTTTGAAATTTTGGGCTATATCTTTTTAGAAATAGTTTAAAGATTGCAATAACTGAAAAAAAATTTTTTTTAAAGTATCTTTTGCTCCAGACTTGCACTGTTTAGTTTCACTTGTCTTTTGAAATTTACCATTCTGTATGTAATGTAAGTGGCTTATCCAGTAATAGATGATCACATCTGGATGCATTTTAGGCATGTTATTCAGTTGGCCAGATCTATTCTGTATGGTTTATCATTAGTGGATACACAAACCAGTTTTTATTTTTTACTTAAAATATATAGGTGAAAATTATCAGTAAACTGATAATGATTACTGTATTGAATGCAGATCTTTTTGTTGTTTTTCAGGATATATTGAGCTTTGTAAACCATTAAAATATTATTTTATGTAATTTCTCTTCCTAGGTGAATGATGAGAATATTATTTTATTAAATCTTTTTTTCTCTTATTAATTAGTGGAATGATATTTTTGTACTTTCTTGTCTTTTCATGTGCTTGATTTTATTATAATGAAAACTTTTGTATAGTGGTATTTGGTATCATTGAGATATCTTATTACTGGAAATTTTGTTTTCTTCCTGTGGGGTATACTGGAAGTGGTCACACTCCAACCATGTGTTTTTGATGTTAGCATATCACTTATTTTATTCATTGTATTGAGCTTCTTTATACTACACCTCTTTCTAAAAGGATGTCAGCTCTTCTCTTAATCTCTTTGATGTAGATTATATTTTTTATTCTACCTGTGTATGCTGGCCAGAATTTTGATGTGGCTTTGTATTTATATATTTAAATACTATGTCTTAAGCATTATTGTAAGAGATTTTCTAGTTTTCCCTAATGTCCTTTTTTAAAATATATATATATATGTATATGTATATGTATGTATATAACCAGTCCAGTCTCTCAAACTATTCCCTGGGTTTTGAACTTTCATCAATTATTAACGCCCCGTTTTCTCATTTTTACATGTTCTTCACACAAATGTATTATTCCATGTAGTTTACGGTCAGATGCATCTTATAAAAGTTTTGACGGCTATCCCCATGGATTTATTATAGTATATCTCTGATATATTGTATCCTAAAGTTAACCAGTTTTCTGTAGGTTTTAAGGGCTCTACTGATTTTGTTGAGATAACTGTCAATTTCAAATGGTCTGTTGGATTATCTGATGTCTTGTCAGGAGTTCTCAGACTGTCTGTAGTTTCTTTTGGGACTTTCAGGATCTCTCAAGTTGTATTGTTTTCTATTTTTCCTGAGTATATTCCTTGATAGAAGTGAAATTAAATGTTTTATATTTGGTGATATTTTTTAAAATTTGAATTTGACTTTAAATGCTTCAAGTATTGTGTTAGACTCAGTTAACCGGCCTTTTATAAGACTTTCATATGGCTATTTTTTTCCCCATGAGCTACAATATGCTTTCTGTGTTCATTATCCATAAGAGTGGCTCTATCACGGCATTCAGTGTTAAGAGCTACAATTAGATCTCTTGTTTATTCCACTTTTATTTGTGATAGCTACGTTTCACCTTGATTTATAATGTAGTGGTATGTTAAATAACTATCATGTTGTCCCTTGACACCGCTTTTAATTATTGAGGCAACAGTGATGTGGATTATGTAATAAAAACATTTCACCAAGTCATTAAACACAGTTCCAGATTTTTAATTCATTTTTTTTTACACATTTAATTTACATTAAACTTCTGCTTTTAGGTCTGCAGCCCATTTCTTTCTGCTTTGGTTAGAATTTAGCTAATATATAAGTAGTCTTAGATTCTTAGCACAGAGTTGCCTGTGCATTGCTCTTTCTTTAATGTCTTATATCAGCTCCTATGTATTCTGACAAGTCTTAGAAGTACGCTGATAACCTTTTGTCTACTTGTCTTCTTCCTGCCTGGGTGGGCAGTAGAAGAATCTGTATTTTTTGAGCCTGTATGTACTAGGCTCTGTGCTAATTGTAAGGCACTTTTGAGGGAGAAATTCTTTCTTATTTTGTAGATGAGAAAACGTAACTAAAGAATCATTAAGCAATTTGCTCAGGTGGTAGAACTGAGCTTTAAATATAGACTTCCAAAGTCTCAATTCAGCATTGTACTAGGCTCCCTCCATGTCTTTTTCAAAGGCCCACTCAAGTCATATCTCCATGGTAAACTAATTTTACATACACTATTATTTTTATTTTTGAACTTGTTGGATCAGGAACTCTCTATCCTCTTAGTTCTCCCATTCAGATTTCACTGTGCTGGACTAAGAATATTCTTGATTGGTAGTCATTGGTATCTGTTTCCATTCATTTTCAGCACTGATTGTTTTAGTCAGTCTTCATTTCTTGTGGTTTTCTTTATTCTGCCTTTTTTGTTTCTTACACGAATTTTGTCTCAGATATCCACTTAGGGTTTTTTTTTACTGGCATCTTAAATATAATGGAAGGATGTGAAATGGTGCAAAGCACATGGTATTTGACCTCCAAAAGCCTTGATCTCAGTATTAGCAAGCCGCTTATTCTGAACTTCAGTTTTCCTATTCTCAAATGAAGTAATATCTGAAAGTACTTTGAGAACACCAAAGCCCAGTATAGATTTCTGGGTTTTTTTTTTTTTTGAGTTGGAGTCTCACTCTGTCACCCAGACGTGCAGTGGCCGCTCCTGGTCACCGCAGCCTCGACCTGCTGGGCTCCGGCGATCTTTCCGCCTCAGCCTTCCAAGTAACTGGAACTACAGGTGTGCGCTACCACGCCCAGATAATTCTTGATTTATTGTAGAGATGAGGTCTCGCCAAGTTGCCTAGGCGGGTCCCGAACCCGTGGGCTCAGGCAACCCATTCACCTCAGCCTCCCCAAGTGAGAGATTACAGGCTGAGCCACCGAGTCTGGCCGATTTCCGTTTTTTAAAAAGGTAGTTTTGCTGTTTCTATTCACATCTGTAGTTTCTAACTGTGGTATGGTATTGGGTATAGATGTAGATACATTAAAAAATGTATTTAATAGCATGTAAATGTTCATTTCATGCCACGGGATCATGTTCCTCTTGTTTGCAGATTTATAAGGCTATATTAAAATACTAACAACACTGAATCATTAAAAGCCATTTACAGTAAAATTTTCGTAAGTATAAGCTAAGAAATGCTTATAATAAGAAAATAATGTAGGATGAAGAGTTAGAGTGTATAATGTGTGTAAGATTTTTGATGGGTGGCATTTTTCATTTTATATTTACGTTGGAAGCAATCTTTTTCTTTTGTCAAACATCTTTTTCAATACCTGCTAAGTGCAGGTAGGTACTGAGGAAGATCTGGAAATACCGAAGGTAGTAAGTGACGGTATATTCCCTTAAGAAAAACAGCACTAATACAGTATAAAAACTGTTCTGTTTAGAAAAATGCCTGTGGTGATACTGGAACAAAAAATAGGGCCATCTAGAGGGTCTAGGGAAGCTTTTCTTACTTACGAAATGTTTGATCTGAGTTTTGAGGGATGATTAGGTGAGAGTTAGTTGGTCTGGTGGACAAACAAGAGCCAGGCATTGAGGTGGAGGAATCCGTGTATGCAGAGGTGTGGGGAACATCATGTTTGTCTGGTTTCAGAATTGTAAGGAATTAACCTTTAAGGAGAACAGAGGTGAAGAAGATCAAGCAAATGAAAGAGGATACATTTATTGTGAATATGTATTGGTTCCTACATATTCAAAGTATACTGTTTGTGTAACCATTATTTGTAAGGTTATAGAAGTAGTCTGTCTAGAGATTGGTTTATATCATAGTCCATTATGGACATCTAGAATAATTTATTCTTTCTTTCCTTGAATTAAGCCCAAGGAGTGCTTTCAACAGTGCACCTCGGGACCTGGGGCAGCTTGAGCAATAAGAGAACTGAGGCACTGGTAGAGAACAGCTTTTGAGGATGAACTAGATAATGCCCCTGAAGTGGAATGTGCCATCCCATCAGGGGTATATGGTTGCATACTTTAGGGTCACCTTCTGGAAGGATGTCCTTAGGATAGCTAAAGATGGCTAAACTTGTATATTGACTTACAGATAATTTCTGGGTGGACTTGGGAAAGATGAAGATACTTATAGAAATACTGCTTCATTGGCATTTGGAGGTGTTGTATTGAAAAAGGAACTGTGTACCTTATGCCAGTGGTCTCTCCAGCAGCCCCAAATACATTTTGTCAACTTCCTGTTCTCTTAAGTTTATTTCCTTATTATTGCCACTTTTACTTTTTGTCTTCTCTGTAGTTCATCCTTTTTTATTTCTGTGCCAGTGGCCTAGCAGTGGCACTCAAGGTTAAAAATTTGTGATTCTCCTTTGCTTTGTAACAACTTTATATTCAGAGTTAGGTATTTTAATATTCTCTTAAGTTCCAAAGTTGCATAACTTTTTTGTTCTGTACTGAAGAAAGATCAAAGTCATTTTCCTAGAATAGGATCTCTAATACACATAGATAGTGAAACCCAAAAGAGAATACAGTAAAATCTTATTTAACATGTCTGAGGGTACTAGCCTTCATAACTGAATGAAGTACTTTACAGAATGGAGTATGTTTCCATATGTGTTTTTACATTTGTTCATATAAAGCAGATGTTCTGTGTACTTTGTATTTGTAAACAACCATTTGGGGGTGGGAAGGAGATTGCTGTGTTAAAAGAGGGTTTTTCAATTCCAAAGCTTTGCTGCTGGAAATGGTAAATAAATATTGAACTGCTATGCTGTGTTAATCTCTTCTGCTCTATCTTTTACTGGAATATAAAAATCTTGAGAAAAATGGCTGTTTTTTGAAGTGTTATTTGGGATGTGGTTTGAATTGTAATGTAAGCTGGGTAGAAGGGGGATTCTAGCAAACAGGACTTTGGGGAGGTACGCAAGCTATGGACATAGACTTTAGAATGGACAATGACAAGCTTTGAGATTGAGTGTGTGATGAAGTAATCCACTCAGGAATTCTGTTCAAACCAAGTGCACTAGTCAGATGGATAATGTGATGATTTGCACAGTTAATTCATTACAGTTGATTGTTCCTTTGAGCAACCCGTACATAGAAAATAAAGATGCTGGAGGAAATGGTCATTCTTCAGTTGGTGCCCTTCTGGTTAATCAGTGCCACCTGACGTTCAGGGAGATATTGACAGTAAATAAGTAAAGCTTTTCCTTTAGTTGTTATGTATATCCTATCTTATTATTTACCTGCTTCCCTCTGCAAATTGCATCTTTCCTTATTACTGCTTTGGAGAGACAGATAGAATGGGATTGTTTTGGTCACTTCTCTGGGTAATAACTGTTTTTGCGGAGTGCTTTCCTTCTGTGTGGCAGATGGAGCAGAATTATTCCATTTCACAGATCTAGTGACTATATATTCATAATATGTTCTTATTTCCATTAGTGTAATTCTGTAGAAAATGCAAAATTTAATCTTTTTTGTTAATGAACTAAAGTGCTTTCTAGAGGTTAGTCATAATTTAAAAACAAATCGTTTGTTCATTAAAATGCCATAAACTAATACAGTGCCACAAGCTATTATAAAGTAATTTCTTCCGTGAAGCCCTGCTTTTCAATATTGTGTTCTAGAATGCTTTGCAAAAGCGGAGTTACTCCTGTAATTCTGCATTTCCTTTGTGTTGATCTTGGCATATAGTTTTGAATAACTGATTTAGCTAGTTATGACGGTAAGAATAGAGACTCAACTTTTGCGTGAGTCATGTGTGAAGAGTTAAGTGAGAGATCTATCAGAATTTAATATTTGAGAAAACTATATTCATGGGGTCTTTTTAGAAGTTTTAATAAAACAAGTTAAAGCAAATTTTGTTCAGCACTTAGCTTCCTAAACCATAGTAAAGATTGAGAAAGAATTGTTCAAGAAATAGGCATTTGTAGATGAATTTTAAAAGAAAGTTTACTTGTAAAGTCATTGATGTGCATCCATCTGAAACTACTCAAGTAGAAATTTAGCTTCTAGTAAAAATTTCTTGTGGTGTATAATTAGTTTCCTTTTGAGCAGATTTGTTAAACTTACTCAAGAGAACTTATCTTTGTGATAGGACAAGCTAAGAATATTGCTTTCTATATTTAAAATCCAAACAAATAGAGGAAGGTCAGGTCTAAGTGAACTGAATAAGCAAATATTTTTAAGTTTCAACTTTTCGTTTGAGTAAGTGTGCTTCAAATATTTTAAAAACATTTAAAAATACAAAATCAATACATATGCTTTTAAGAAAATCATATCTATAGATGATGAAAAATAACACAAATTTATGTTTTATTTAGCTAAATGTTTTTGCTTTGAAGTGATTCTTTAGCTTCAAATTTGTGTAAACATATTTTCCCAGTAGCCATTGAGCCTGCTAAACTGAAACTGACTTGCCTTGATTCTTGATGAATATGTTTCTGTTAGGCTTAGAAAATAATGTAACCCAATTATTATACCTCTAGGACCAAAAATCTGACAGAATTTAAATACGTACACTGTACTAATGGATTATGTTCATTCTAGATACATTTGCATAGGATGAATATTTGGCATTTTTATAAGTTATAATTTAGTGGTGTAATCCAAATCTGTTAATTCCCAAGCAAAAGATGGAGATCCTCAACACTTTTTATACAGACTTGTTAATAATTACAATTTAACAATTAATGTGGCATATAGCTATAATGTTCTATGTAATTTATATTCCAAAGACTAAATATAAAATCTTTACTTTGGAAAACTCAAAAAATAAATAAAACTTATTAACAATTTTATTACATATACTGATTATAAAAAAATTAGAAAATATATACAAAAAAGGAAAAAAAATCCTTCAGACAGAAATAATCAGCATTTAAACATTTAAACTTATAGCCTTCTAAATTTTACTTATATGTATTTACAGGATCATTTTTTATTAAAAAATATAAGTGCTCGTAGGAAAGAGACATTGAAATGTAAGCTTAACATCATTGATTAGTACGATTTTGTTTCATGTCATTGTCTTGCCCATTTAATGGTCTTGTATACTTTATTTTACAGTAGGGCAGTTTTACAGTAGGATTACACATTGTAACAGTTTCCAGTAAGTCTTTATTCACTAAACCTTACTAGTAAATTAAATTATTAGTTACTGAAAAGTTTGTTTAAATAGTGGAATTCTCATTGGATGTGACTACTGATGGCTTTTTGTGATCAGGATTTGTGAATTTATGGTCTGAACTGGTTTCGGTTGAAATGGTTATGGTTTACAGCAAAAAGAAAAAGAAAAAAGCATTGTAGCTAGTTTGTCACAAGACTAAAATTTGTTCAGTATAGAAGATTACTAGGGGAAATTAGAGTATTAGCCTCAGATTGTATCCTTACTCTTGAAATGATGTCAGCCATTGATAGTAGTTGCTTTTTAAAAAATGCACTTGACGAAATAAGGGGATCTTACGTCAGTCTTTCCTCCCCCTGATTATATTGACCTGTGACTCCTGCTACTAGATGTCATTAGAAAGATCTCTTTCTTTCCTGCCCAAGTTGTACCCTATTTCTAGACTTGGAATTTTTGCTAAAACTCTCCCAGGCTATATTAAAAGAGAAACATTCTTTAGAACAAAATAATACTCCTTGCTTTACCTATGTATGTGTGTGCTTAACTTTAATAGATATGTGTCCTCAGGTTTAACCATTAACTTGCATGTTGTCATTTCTAGGACACAACCGAAAGTTGCTTTTTATGTATTTTACCTTAAATTTTAGAAAAAATTATAAAGAGAGAGATTTGGGAATATAAGAATTTCTTGGTGACTGAACTGGACTCTACCTTTTTTTTTGGAGTCCGAGTCTCACTCTGTTGCCCAGACTGTAGTGCCTCCCGGCCACTGCAGCCTTGACCTGCTGGGCTCCGGCGATCCTTCCGCCTCATCCTTCCAAGTAGCTGGAACTACAGGCGCATGCTACCACGCCCGGCTAATTTTTGATTTATTGTCGAGATGAGGTCTCGCCAAGTTGCCCAGGCGGGTCTTGAACCCGCGGGTTCAGGCCATCCACTCACCTCAGCCTCCCAAAGGTGCGGGATTACAGGCTGAGCCTCCAAGCTCGGCTTGGAATCTACCTTTTAACTTCTGGCTTTGCAGTATCCTTAATTTCTATGCAATTTAGGGTATGGAAGAAACTGATGCAGAGATTGATCTAAGATACCAGTAAATGGAGACCTCTATTTTCCCAGTATAAAATACTGGGAAATTATTCCCTATGCTCCCCAAAAATAACTTAGTGGAGGGCAGTATGGACTCCTTAATAATATGTGTATCTTGGAAAGAAGTTAGTCCAGTGTGACCATAGCTAGTCTTTCCAGGAGGATGACTCTGAAGATCCTATAGCTGCTAATATTCTACATGAAGCTTCAATTATTCTTATCATGGATTCAGAGCTAATTCGTTTCTAGCTTATGGAGTTACGTATCTGAAAGCCTGGCCTTTATCTTAGAAAAATCTCCAAAGACTTAAATTATATTTCAAGCTATAGGATTTGAGGAAGACAGCAAATCCAGCCTAAGAACAACAGTCCTAGAATTTTATTTTAGGATTTCACATTAAAATACAATTTAGGTCAGGCTCAGTGGCTCCAGCTTGTAATCCCAGCACATTGGGAGGCCTAGGCGAGTGGATTGCCTGAGCCTGTGGGTTTGAGACCAGCCTGGATAACTTGGTGAGACCTCGTCTCTGCAATTAAAAAAATTAGCTGTATGTAGTAGCTGGCTGAACCTGTAGTTCTGAAGACTGAAGTGGAAGGATCACCAGAGCCCAGCAGGTCGATACTGGGGTGGCTGTGAGTGTGCCACAGCCCTCCAACCTGGGTGACAGAATGAGATTCCAACTCAAAAAAATTACAATTCAGCATTTTGATACTAATGGAAGGATAGAAATTCCCAATGCTAGTAATTGAGTGACCCATTTATAACCAACAACTTTGACCCAAAACCCAATTTGTGATGGAAAAATATTGTATGACTATTTATACTCTGCCTCATTTATATACTTACTTTTCCCCGGTTTAAGAGTAAGCAATTTTTGTATTACATCTGTTTTCTCATTTTTAAAGTGCTGACTTCAAAATTAACAAAGTTTTTGAAGTTGAAGTCCTTGCTTTCTCTACTACAGGGGTCCCCAACCCCTGAGCTACTGTTAAGAACCAAACCACACAGCAGGAGGTGAGTTGTGGTGAGTGGGCCCAGCTTCATCTGTATTTACACCCGCTCCTCATCGCTCGCATTAGTGCCTTGAGCACCTTCTGTCAGGTCAGCAGCAGCATTAGATTCTCATAGGAGTGCAAAGCCTTTTGTGAACTGTGTATGTGAGGGATCTAGGTTGCATGCTTCTTATGAAAATCTAATGCCTGATGATCTGAGGTGGAGCTGAGGTGGTGATGTAGCACTAGGGAGCAGCTGTAGATGTGGATTAAGATTGGCAGTGAAGTTTGACTGCACAGAGCCCATAAATCAATTGCTTGCAGACTCATATCAAAACCCTATCAGTGAGTAGCAAGTGAATTGATGTACTTCAATTCTACAGCTGTATCTGGCGGCGGGTTTTAAGTGAGAATCCAACTCTTATTTCAGTCCACATGTGGCCTGCCCATTATTTTATTTACCACTTATGTGTAGACCTCTCTTTTTGTATGTTTGTGGTGAGTTGTATAATTATTTCATATATTACAATGTAATAATAAAGTGCACAATAAATGTTATACACTTGAATCATTCTGAAACCATTCCCCCCCCTACTACCCCACAGTCCATGGAAAAATTGCCTTCCATGAAACCAGTCCCTAATACCAAAAAGGTTGGGAACCGCTGCTCTACCATCATTCCTTTTCCTCTGCTCCTAGCAGATTGTCTTCCAAATCTACTTTGAATTTGGTGGCCAGAGTTTCCTATTTTTTTTTCCTCTTTTTAAAAAGAAAGTAGACTGTTGCCTTGCTAAGCTATGGTGTGGCCATGTGCTCTTTGAGCTATGGCCAGGCCTTGTTTCTTGACTTTGGTCCCCTCCCCTACCTTGGGGAGGTGAATCTCCTCTTTCTCTCTCTCTCTCTCTAGCTTGGTTTTTAAGTACACTATATTTTCTAATCTCAAAAAAAAAGAAAGAAAGAAAAAGAAAGAAAGTAGAACCAGGCATGGTTGCACAGATGTAGTCCCAGAAACTTGGGAGGCTGAGGTGGGAGGATTGCTTGGGCCCAGAGTTGGGATCCAACCTAAGTAATATAGCCAGATGATGTATCTAAAGGAAATAAAAATAAGGAAGAAGAAAGTCGAAATGTTCTCCTTAAAAGGGAAGAAAGAAGAGCCCAAACTCAATTCTAAGATGTCTTCTGTTTTCAGCATCAGGGTTTGTGGGTCTTTTCACCCCTTCAGTGTCATGAAAGACAGTGAACAGATCAGTGAAATTACTAGGGAATAACAGAGACAATCTTTACCTTGAGACATAACCATATACAATTTAATATCCTCTATATGATTTTGGAGTATTATAACTGCATTATACTTATCAGTTGGGTATCCCTAATAAGAAAATCCAAAATGCTCCAATGAGCATTACCTTTGAGCATCATGTTGGTGCTCTAAAAGTTTTGAATCTTAGAGCATTTCAGATTTTCAGATTAGGAATGCTCAACCTGTAGTTAAAGAAAATATAGGCCAGGCTTGGTGGCTCAGCCTGTAATCCCAGCACTTTGGGAGGCTGAGGTGAGTGGATTGCCTGAGCCCTCGGGTTCGAGACCTGCCTGGGCCACTTGGCAAGACTTCATCTCTACAATAAAGATCAAAAAATTAGCTGGGCGTGATAGCGCACGCCTGTAGTTCCAGCTACTTGGAAGGCTGAGGTGGAAGGATCGCCGGAGCCCAGCAGGTCGAGACTGCGGTGGCCAGGAGCGGCCACTGCACTCCAGTCTGGGAGACAGAGTGAGACTCCAACTGAAAAAAAAAAAAAAAAAAAGAAAATATAATATAGGCTACTAATAGCTAAATATAAGAAAGATAACTTCAGTAAATAATAATACCAACAGGTTTTACTTATTTGACCTTGAAAAGGTAATAGTATGAGATATGTCTTTTGTACATGTCTATTTATAGCATAGAAAGTCAAACTGTTAGAGAAACTGTACAGTCGTGTAAGTGTGAAATGTCTTATAGAAGAATATGGTATAAGAATGATTACCATACATTGCCTGGAGAAACAGAGGGGTAAACTATTGAAGTTTTGTGCTGAAAGCCATGAAAATAAGTTAATAAAAAATAGAAAAATACTACATAAAGCTAAAAATAAAGATTTCGATTGTGTGTTGAAAGAGGGGATTCATCAGCACTGCAGTGAACACATGTCACTCAATGTATGCTGATTATGAAACAAGCAAAAATCTATCACAATGAACTGAAAATTGAAGGGAACTGTGAATATTCAATAGGCTGGTTGCAGACATTTAAGAAGAGACATGACATTAAAGCTTTGAAGATTTGTGGGACTGGGCACAGTGGCTCATGCTTGTAACCCAGCACTTTGGGAAGCCCAGGCGGGAAAATTGCTGGAGTGTGGTAGTGGGTGCCTGTAATCCCAGCTACTTGGAAGGCTGAGATGGGAGGATTGCCTGAGCCCAGGGAGTTGAGGCTTCAGTGAACGTGAATTGTCACTGCTCTCCAGCCTGGGTGGCAGAGTGAGACCCTTTTTCAAAAAAAAAAAAAAAAAAGTTGGTAAA
Source organism: Carlito syrichta (assembly GCF_000164805.1). Lineage (NCBI taxonomy): Eukaryota > Metazoa > Chordata > Mammalia > Primates > Tarsiidae > Carlito > Carlito syrichta. The sequence goes on from NW_007253972.1 coordinate 289,032, forward strand.
GCAGCTGCTGATCATGAAACCGTGGAGAAATCGTTTCACAAGTTTGCCAAGGTCATCACTGATGGAAAATCTGACACCTGGACAAATTTATAATGGTGATTTAACATCACTTTTTTGTGTGTTACTGCCCTAGAAAGACCCCTGACTACAGTTGATGAGATAGCCCCCACAGGAATTAAGGATGCCAAGGACAGAATAACTGTTGAGATGTGCTAATGCGACAGGCATACATGCATGTAAAGTTGCTGCGGTAGGCAAAAGCTTGTGTTCTTGCTGCTTTCAAGAAGTGAATTTCTTATTAGTACATTATTCTAACAAAACATGGATTACCAGGGACATCTTTTCTGATTGGTTTCATAAACATTTTGTACCAGTGGCTCATGCTAACTGCAGGGATGCAGCTTGACTGGACAACGATTGCAAGATTTTATTCCTTAATAACTGTTCTGCTCATTCTCCAGCTGAAATTTTCATCAGCCATGTACTGTCCCTGAATGTGACATTATTAATTCAGTCTAATGAACAGGAAACTTAGATCAATGAAGAGTAAATATAAAATTACTTTTTTTGAATAGCATGCAGCATAGTAAACAGAGGCAAGGATGTGGAAGGTTTTCAGAAGTTTAGCTTGAAGAATGCTGTATGTGCTATTGCTAATGCTTGGAAAGCAATGACTAAAGACAGAATTGTGCATGCCTGGCAGTCTGGCCTGTGGCTATGTTCAGTGATGATGATGAGCAAGGTGGTGACTTTGAAGAAATCCATATATCAAGGGAAAAAAATGATGTCTTACTTTCTTACATATGTAAAAAATATACCGTCAGAATCAGTAAGCTAGAATATCAAATAAGTTTTAACATTGGTAATGAGGCTTCGGTTGTTCTGTTGGTGAAATAGCAAAAATGGTTTGTAATCAAGGTGATTGTGATAATAGGGACAAAGAAGACGACGTCAGAAGAGTGCAGAAAAAGTGTCTGTAGATGACAGTGAAAATGTGTGGTGGATTTCATAACCAAAGTCCATTCATAACAACAAGAATTCATGTCAATTAATACAAAGAGAGACTTCTAAGTCAAATACTGTTGTTAATGATACAAATGGCTCTGCAGGAAACATTTAAAAAGCCATCCAGGAGAATGTCTCCTTAACCCTGGAGTACCTGCTTTCTGGTTTCTCAACTGCTTCTGATGTTTTTTCTCACCTAAAAAAAGTAAAATACAGTGTGCTGTAACCTTTGAATCAAAACATAGCATCAGTGAATAGAGACTGAAAACCTGTCTTTGTTGCTGTTTTCTGACAGCTGATGCAGGTATTACAGTGATGCTACCATGCTGCTTAGTTACCCTAAGCATTATATTTCCACTGTATTTATGGCATATCATATTTGTTGGTGTTAGGTACCTATATGTCAATAAGTGTTAGAAAATGATAGCTTATCTGTAGCACATAAATTCAGTCAAGAGTGACGGTATGCCAACTAGCCACGGATTATTCACATGGGTTGTTGAGAAAGGGACACCTTTGGTTCTGATGGTTCAGTATGCATTTTTTGTTTAATGCAGAAAATTATGAAGAATATTATGTAGAATTACCTTCAGGCTTATGTGTATAAAGTATATATGAAACATAAATGAATTTTGTGTTTATACTTGGGTTCTACCCCCAACACATCCTATCATGTATGTTCAAATATTCTAAAATCCCAGAAAATCCAAAATTCAAAACACTTCTAGTCCCAAGCATTTCAGATAAGGGATACTCAACCTTTATACACATACCCCCCCACACACACACAACCCCTCCCATACACACACACTCCCATCATAAGAATAATAATAAAATACATCATTGCTATTATCTTTATGCACAAACTCTTATGTATTAGGACAAGTGAGGATAAGAAAAATATGTTTTACTTCACTTACTACTTCTCTAGTGCTTTCCTTTTCTCTATGTAGACCTGAATTTCTAACCTGTATTATTTTCCTTCTTTCTAAAGAAAACCTTTTAACATTTTTGCAAAGTAGATAGATTAGCGACAAATTCAACTTTTGTTTGTCTGAGAAAGTCCTTTACCTTTGCTTTTGGAAGATAACTTCACAGAGTACAGAAATTTAGGGTGATGGGCTTTTTCCTCTTAAAGCTTAAAATATTTCACATTATATTCTTGTATACATGGTTTCTGAGGAGAAGACAGATATAATTCTTGTCTTTGATTTTTCTGCAGTTTGAATATGATATGCATATATATAGTACTTTTGGTGTTTATCCTGCTTGATATTCCCAGAGGTTCCTGGATCTGTGATTTAGTGTCTGACATTGATTTGGGGAAACTCTTAGTCACTATTGCTTCAAATATTTTTTCCTTTCTTCTAATATTCCCGTATGTGCATGTTATACCTTTTGTAGTTATCATGGTTTTTGGATATTCTGGGGTTTTTTTTCCTTCTTTTGTTTTTCCATTTTGGAAGTCTCTTTTGACATATCTTCTACTAATGAACATTCTTTGTTTCTGTTAGTGTTTTACTCTCTGAAATTTCTTTTTGTTTTTTATGAGAATTTTCATTTTCCTGCTTACATTATCCATCTTTTGTTTTATAATGACTCTAGTCCTTAGTGTGTTAATAATGGTTGTTTTAAAGTCATGGTTTAGTATTTTGAACATCCCTGCTATGTCTGGGTCTGGTTCTGATACTTGCTCTGCCTCTTCAAGCTATGTTTTTTGCCTTTTGGTATGCTTTTATAATTTTTTGTTGAAAGGTAGACATGATGTACTGGGTCAAAGGAACTGTGGTAAATAGGGCTTTTGTAATGTAGTGAGTGGGAGGGTGGGGAAAGTGTTCTATAGCCCTATGATTAGATCTCAGCCTTTCAGTAAACTTGTGTTCCTGCATTATGGACTTCACTAATGCTTAGTTTTACTGCCTATAGGTGAGACAGGATGGCTACAAGGGACTGGAGTTGGGTGTTTTCCTTTTCCCAGGCTGATTGTGCACTGATAAAATCCCAGCAAACTGGGCTCTGGTAAAATAGTTTCTCTTGAGGGCAGCCCTCATTAAGAACAGAATGCTCTGGGGTATTTCAGTATGGTTATTTGTCCCATCTCCTGCCAGAAGCTTTATAAAAGGATTTTTCTCCACTCTTCACTTTGAGCTCCTGGAGGTAAACTCAACGAAAGTGTGAAGGCTGCTTTCTAAGGCTGGGTCCCCTGCAGGCTTTAACTCTCGGTCTTGTCCACATTGAGCATCCATTTGGCAGTTCATCACATGAACGTGAGGAACTTTTGGATTCCTTTTGTGCTTTGCTGGAAACTGAAAGTCAGACTATTATTTTTTACCAATAATTTCCCTTAAGTAAATCCTGTCCTGGCATCGTTGAAATACAAGAGCCAGTTTTGTTGTTTTTTTTTTTTTACATCATAATACTCTTTATCCACTCCAAGCAAAGGAACCCCAAACTTTTCAATATTCAGATGACTGTAAAGTGAATAAAGATGATAAATGTCTTAGTAGCTGGTTTGTCTAGCTTTTTGAAAACCAAAGATGTTGGTGTGTAACCGACTGACCTGCATAAAATACCACATAAAATATATAATACATATGATAGGCTATTAGAAATACGGTTGCAAGCTGGGCTCGGTGGCTCAGCCTGAAATCCTGCGACTTTGGGAGGCTGAGGTGAGTGGATTGCCTGAGCCCGCGGGTTCGAGACCCACCTGGGCAGCGAGACCTCATCTCTACAATAAATAAAAAAAAATCAACCGGGCGTGGTAGTGCATGCCTGTAATTGTAGCTACTTGGAAGGCTGAGGTGGAAGGATCGCCGGAGCCTAGAAGGTTGAGGCTGCGGTGGCCGGGAGTGGCCACTGAACTCCAGTCTGGGCGACAGAGTGAGACTCTAACTCAAAAAACAAAAAAGAAATATGGTTGCAATTGAAGTAAATGGATCTTTAGTACAATAACTATTTTGAAAATGGATATGTTTTATAAATGCTATTTAAAAATAATGAAAATTGTTTTTCCATTACAGGAGAATGTTAAACGTAAAGACCATATTGATCATCAGAAGGATAAAGTTGCTTTAACTCTGGCTCGTCTAGCCCGCCATGTTGAAGTGGAGAAACAGCAGAAAGAAGAAAAGAATAGAGCATTCAGAGTATGTGACTGTTTTAATTGGTTTTATTAAATTAAGTAATTATTCATAATAAAGTTGTAAAGAGAAGCCTTTAATCAAAAAAGTATGATTTAATCCAAGTTCAGCTTGTGTCCTAGATAGCTCATCAATTTAGTAGTAATTCGTAATAACTTTTTACATCTCTTTTTTTATTTGTTGTATTCTTATTCTATATATATATAGGAAAATAAAAAATACAATTAATTAGGTGGACTTTATTTTTAGGAACAAAATCAGGATTTCTCCAAGCAAATGAGCAATTAAGGGTTTCTGGTTACTTTATAACAAAAGTGAAAAGAGTTTATCAGTGCTTTTATAGATATAAGCTGTTGAAAGATTACTTACCAAATAGAGCCAGATCACATTCTCAGACTTGAACTTTTCCTTTCAAATTAAATCGATTATTAAAAGGAAGAAATTTGAAGCATGTTTGTGGAAGAGCTGCTGAGTGGAAAATGAAGCCTAATTTAGAATCTTGTATAATATAATTTTTTTCCATGACTTGCTATAGAAGGCCTGAAATGATATAATTTAAAGAACTCCCTCAATACTGACAAATGTGTATGAGGACTAGAATGTTGATGAGTTGGGTAAAAAACCCTCCATACTAAAAGTCTAAAAATGGAAATTTAAATCATAGCTTTTCCAGCAGCTGTTTGGATTTCAGTGGACTGTTTAGCTATTTTATAGACTTTAAGTTTCATTCTGTGAATGAACAGTTTGGAGATGATCTCCCAGGTCAGGGTAAGCACTATGATTTTATAATTTTGACATCCTAGAGTGTCGGGAAGATGGTGGCTGAGCCAGTCAGACTTTGCAAGTCCCAGTGTGAATGAGTGAGTGTATGGAAAGTTTTGTGTACGTGTTGGTGAGTGAGTGGGTGTGTGAGTGGCTGACTGAGTGAGGGCGTGGGAGCAAGTGGTTGGGTCTCTCCTGGTGCGGTGCCTGGTGCCACAGCTGCTCAGCTTGGACCCTAGCAATTCCCGGGATGCAGAAGCCGAGTGACATTTTAATTTTTATTTATTTAATCAACAAAACCCTTCCTGGGAGGAAGATGCTGGGAGAGACTAAGTGGGGTCTCATGAGCAAGTGGCCAGGGCCTTCCTGGTGAAGCAGCTGGTGCTGCAGCTGCTCAGCTTGGTCCCTAGTGCTTCCTGGGTTGCAGAAGCTGAGGGCCTTTTTTTAAAAACTGACAAAAGTTTTCCCACAAAGAAGTGGTGGGGAAAGACCGCCAGCTCTAGGCTTTGCCTCACCACTGCAGCACCGGGCCAGACACTGGCAGCAAGGGCTGTGGAGGGAGCCCAGAGGCAGAGTCCCACCAGAGAAGATGAAAGAGGCATCCTGCCACAATCTTGAAAATAGGGCAGGAAAGTGCTCTTACTTGCTTACCACAGAGCAACAGACCCAATCTCTGTGACCAGTGGATCAACTACTCAGGGGTTGATTGTGACCCAGAGGGAAAATCCTAAAAGTACAAACTTTGGAGGGACAGGACAAGTGCTGAGTCACAGGTGCCCCACCCTGTACCCTGATTCAGCTGCAGGACAAAAGGTGTGACCAGAAAAGGATGAAGAAGACCTCAAAAGAGATCAGTGGTGAGTCTGGGGCTGACCCAACCCCCTTCCTCCCCAGCAATCCTCTGAACAGCAGATCCACACAGCTGGGACACAACTGAGAGGGACGAACCAAGATGGAGACCGTATATCAACTGTAATAGGAGAACTATTCCAGGATAGGACTAACTGGGACACCCTCCACAAGTACATACTTGGGGAAGAGACAGTCCTGCACCTCCCCACTGGAGGGGATCCCCCTGACCATATGATACTGGGAGGGGAGGACTGCAGCCCCACCCACCCCTACTCCCTCTCCTTCCCTGGTCTGGACACTGGGAAGAGAGTGAATGAGGCGGAAGCTCTGCAGGAGGTAGCAGAGAAGCAGATAAGAGGAACAATTACAGAACCTGCCTCAAGAGGGCCGAGTATTTTTTCTTTTTATAATTTTTAATTTTTTTAATTTAAAAATTTTTTTGCCTGATTGTTAGTTTTTCTGTTTTTTAAATATTTTCCCTCTGTGCATGAATGTGTATGTGAGGGTTTGATCTGCATCCTCCCTCCCCCCTTTTTTTCTTTTCTTTTTCTTCTTTTTAAAATTGTTTTCTGTTTATGTGTACATGTGAATGATGGAGTGTTCATCTTTCAGTTTTTTTAATTTTTTGTTTATTGATTTGTTTTTGCTCTTTTGTTCTTCTCTCTCTTTTTTAGTTTAAGGTGTGTGGATATATGTGTGAGGGTTCAATCTGAATTCCTCTTTTCCTTTTTTTTCTTTACTTTTTTTGGTCTTTCTCCATTTTGTGCTAAATGTGTGTGCGTGTGCGCGTGTGTGTGTGTTTAGTTTTCATGGTTTTTTTGTTTTGTTTCACTTTATTGTTATTCCAGTTTGTTTTGTGGTGTGTGTGTGTGTGTGTTCAATTGTTTTTGCTTTGGTTTCTACTTTCATTATTCTGTATTTTTTTTCATTTTTTAAAAAAATTTTTGTCCATCTTATTTCATTCTGTTTTTCTCTGTTCTCATTGCTACTACTGTATCTTGGACTCGGGGTGCACACACATACTCATTACATCGTCGTATAGAGTGGTGGTGGAGAGTGGGTCTCAGGGAACACATACCACAGTCAGTGAACATTGTGATTTGCAAGTAGTTTCTGAATCCTAACTCCCCATCCCCTACCTTATTTGACTTTCAAAACTGCAAGAGACAGCAAAGCTTCCCACCCACAGTCTTATTTCAAAATAGAACAAATCCAGAGTCAGGATCAAGGGGAGAATAGAGGGCTGAGCAAACATCAGAATTGAAAGCTTCTCTTACTGCCACTGTATAACGGAACTAAAGAGAAAAGCAAGATATCTGTCACAAATGAAGAAAAACCAACAGAAGACCACAGGTAATTTCAAGTATAACAAAAAGAAAATGCCTGAAAAATCAGACCTCAGAGCCCAAACAATGGAAGTTACCAACAACTGGCCCCAGAATGCAACAGGGATTGGGGAATGGATGGAAAGAGTGAATAAGACTCAAGAAAGACAAGATGCAACACTGAAAGTACTTGGAACAGAGATTTTGGCCATAAAAAATTTTATCCAGGAAGTAAATAACAAGATGACAAGCATGGAAAGCAGAATTAATCTAGCAGAAGAAAGAATGTCAGAACTTGAACCAGAACATGAAATTAACCTCATCTGTAAAAACAGAAAGAAAACTCAGAAAGGAAGAACAAAGCCTATAAGAACTACAAGAGATGTGTGATTATATCAAGAGGCCAAACCTACACCTGATTGGGATCCCAGAAGAAGAAAAGGAAATGGAGAACACCTTGGAGCAAGTATTCCAGGATATATCCAAGAAAACATTCCCTGTCTCATCAGTGATGTGACCAGCCATGCATAAGAGGTACAGAGAACCCCATAAGACATCAAATGAGAAGACTAACCCCTAGACACATAGTAATTCACTTACACAAAGTAGGCACAAAAGAAAAAATCCTAAAGGCAGCAAAGAGAAAGATCAGACTACCTACTAGGGGAAATCAATCAGAATAGCAGCAGACCTATTGGCAAAAACACTACAAGCAAGAAGGGACTGGAATCCAATATTCAAAGTCTTAAACATAAGCAATTTCAACCACGAATTTCCTATCCGGTCAAGCTAAGCTTCATCAGTGATGGAGATTCTTTCCAGACATCCAGGACCTAAGAGATTATGCAGCTTCCAGACCAGCTCTATAGGAGACACTTCAAAAGATATTAAGCACAGAAGAAAGAAAAAAAAAAGAATGACTATACACTTGCCAAGAAACAACAGAGCACAGAATCAACAGAGAATATATAGCAACAACAAACTTGGAAATATACACATACATCAATCCCAAAACTAAAAGAAAACAAGCAAACAAACAAAAAAACTTTATAAGAACCTCATGACAGGGATAAACAATCACATTTCAATAAATAGCTTGAATGTGAATGGACTAAATGTACCACTGAAAAGACACAGAATGGCAAACTGGATAAGAAACCATGACCCAATTATTTGCTGCATCCAGGATACTCATCTGGAGTGTCCACAAGGGATGGATATAGACTCAAAGTTAAAGAATGGAAAACGAGATTCCAGTAAAATGCATCATAAAGGAAGGCAGGAGTCACAATATTAATATCAGACAAAATAACCTTTAAGCTATCAAAAATTAAAAAAGATATGAAAGGACACTACATAATGATAAAAGTTTCAATCTATCACCAAGAAATATCTATCTGTCCTAAACATATATTCACCAACACAGGAGCACCAGATTTTATAAAGCAACTACTAAGTAAACAAAGATAATGACTCTAACACTACTATAGCAGGGGACTTGAATACCCCACTGACAGCCCTAGATAGATCGAAGCAAAAAATTAACAAGGAGATTCAGAACCTAAACTTGATACTCCACCAAATGAACTTAATAGATATCTATAGAATATTCCACCCAACAACCACAGAATATACATTCTACTCATCACCACATGGAACATAATCCAAGATCGATCACATCCTCAGCCATAAATCAAGTATAAACAAATTCCATAAGGTTGAAATTTTGCCATGCACCTTCTCAGATCACAGTAGAATAAAAATAAATATCAACACCAACAAAATTTCCCCAAGCGCACAAAGACATGGACACTAAGCAGCATGATGCTGAGCAACTACTGAGTCAACACTGGAATCAAAACAGAAATTAAAAGATTCCTGCAAACAAATGGAAATAAAGAAACATCTTACCAAAACCTCTGGGATGTCATGAAAGCAGTTATAAGAGGGAAATATATAATTCTACAAACTCATGTCAAGAAAATGGAAAGATCACAAGTTGACAGACTAGCAAATCACCTAAGGAAGCTGGAAAGAGGAGACCACGAAAACACTAACTTTAGCAGAAGAATCCAGGTCACCTAAATAAGGGTCCGCATGCAGGACGTAGGAGACAAAAATATCATAGAAAAATCAACAAAATAAAAAGCTGGTTCTTTGAAAGAATTAACAAGATTGATGGACCCCCCCCTACCAGAATGACCAAGAAAAAGCTCAAATAAACACAATCAGAAATACAAAATATCAAGCCACAACTGACACCAAAGAAATACAAAAGATTATCAGAGATTACTATGTACACCTATACAGAAACAAACTTGGTAACCTAAATGAAACGGAGAACTTTCTGACACCTCACAACCTCCCCAGGTTGAAACAAGAAGACAATGAGACACTCAATAGACCATTAACAACCCAGGAAATTGACTCTGTCATAAGAAAACTACCAACAAAAGAAATCCCTGAACCGGACGGCTTTCCAGCAGAATTCTACAAAACGTACAAGGAGGAGCTGATACCAAATGTGCCAAAAGGAAAAAACAAAAGCCCCATTAGAAAGTTGGCAAAAGACATGAACAGACACTTCTCAAAAGGAGATATATGAGAATTGAACTCACCTGTCCAAAATCAAAGGAAAAAATGTTAAAAAGAAGATACATGGGCAGGCAACAGACACATGAAAAAGTGCTCAGTCTCACTAATCATCACAGAAATGCAAATCACAATCACATTGAGATACCATCTATCCCTAGTAAGAGTGGCCATCATTAACAAAACCAACAATAACAGATGCTGGTGACAATGCACAGAAAAAGGAATGCTTCTACACTGCTGGTGGGAATGTAAGCTAGTGCAGCCTTTTTGGAAGACAGTGTGGCGATTTCTGAAAGAACTAGAAATTGACCTTCCATATGACCCAGCTGTCCCCCTATTGGGAATATACCTGGAATAACTCAAATCCTTCTACCAGAGATACCTGCACCCGCATGTTTGTTGCAACTGTATTCACAATAGCAAAAACATTGAACCAACCATGCTGCCCATCGAAGCTGGACTGTGTAAAAAAAAGTGGTACGTGTACACAGTGGAATATTATGCAGTCATAAAGAAAGACAAACATATGGACTTTGCAGCAACTTGGATGGATTTAGAGTTGATCATACTCAGTGATCTATCACAGAAACAACAGAGTACCATATGTTTTTACTTATAAGTGGACCTTGAACAATTATCATAATGCTATAAGAAAGGGATTGCCAGTAGCAAGAAACTGCCAGGGATGGGGGAGTGGGATTGGCTGTTGAGGGAAACTGTCAGGGGAGAGAGGGGCACACCTCATCAACAAGGGTACCTGCATAATGAACATTTGTATACCTAACCCTCAATTGTACCCCACATCTTTAAAATAGAAAAAGTAAAAATAATAAAGTATTGGAAATGTGTGAATCTTAAAAATAAAAATTTTAACATCCATGTGTTTGATTTCTTGTTCTATTTATTATAAAGGAATTTGTGTATTTCTATAGCCTTTGTTTTAATATTTATTAATCTGTATGGCATAATCTTCTTTAAATTTAGAAGTAGGTTAGTTTAGGGACTTTATGATGTGCCATGAGAACATAGTAATGTAATCGTATATTTAAGATGCTTATTGTTTAAAAATAGGTATATTGTATGAATATACACACATACTTAATATGATTGTTATCCTGGTGGAAACACTATTCAATTTTAACGAAGTTTCTTTCCCAAAACTATGTCAAGTTTTTTTTTTTTTTATGAGTCATCTTTTGGGAGAGGAGTCATTTGCAAACTGTTTTATTTTTTCCCAGATTGCCTGAGTGATGCTAGCTTCTTTTCAAAGACAGTGTTTAATGGCTACATAGATAATAAAGCTTTTGTGATGAGCTCACAATCTTATATAGTCACAATGACAACTAAGGTTTTTTTTTTTTTAAGGGTACTCTGATCCTGTAGGATATACTTTGGAAAAAAATGTATTTGGTGATTTGTGAAGTTGGGATACTACATTTATGTATACAAAAATCATGGTGCACATTAACTCTTCAGGACTTCAGAAGGCCTGCATGAAAGGAACCTTTTAAATTTTGTGTTAAAACCAGTGTTTTTATACATATCTAATTTGATTATAGAGAATTTTTAAAAAGGTATATAATGCATATTAGCATCCTTGAGAAGTAGTATTTCATGACAGTACTTTGAACAATGTTGTATAGATTTTCTTCAGATTAAAATCTTGGTCTCCCCTTTCTCTCAACTTACCCTTCCTGATAGAAAATCCAATTACACTGCTAAGTAGGCCATGCATTTATTCTGGTTTATATCTTGCAAATCCAGTGTTGCTGGCTCTAATTTCTTTTTTAGTACATTTAATTTTTTCGAGAGGAGGTATGATCATACTTGTTCAGTGCACGAATTCTAGAATTAGATTGCCAGAGTTTGAATTCTGACATTGTTATATATCCTTGGGCAATTTATTTGACCTCTCTGTACCTCAGTTTTCTCATAAGACAATAGGGAACAGGCCAGGTGTGATGGCTCATGCCTGTAATCCCAGCACTTTGGGAGCCCTAGGCAGGAGGGTCCATTGAGGCCAGGAATTCAAGAACAGCCTGGGCAGCATAGCGAGACCTTGTCTCTACAAAAAAAAAATTTAACCAGGTGTGGTGGCAAAACCTGTAGTCCCAAGCTACTCAGAGGCTTGCTTGAATCTAAGAGTGCAAGGCTGCAATGAGCTATGAACCCATCATTGTACTCCAACTGGGTGATAGAGCCAGACCCTGCCTCTAAAAAGAAAAAATGGGAACAGTAATAATGCCTATTTCATAGTGTTATTGTGAGAATTAAATCTAAAGTTCTTTAAAAACAGTGCCTGGCATATGGTAAGTGGCTACTAAGTTGTAAATATTTATGGGAACACTGCCATTACTCACTTGTTTACATATGTCTATGACTGCTTTCCTGCTACATTAGCATAATTGAGTAGTGATGATAGAGACAATGGCCACAAAACCTGAAATGGTATCTAGCTCGTATTCGGTGCTAATGAGCGTCTGCCATTAATATTATTCACTGAACAAATATACCTCAGACTAAATGTGAAAAAATATATAAAAGCTTAAAATGAAAATAGTCCTTTACATTTCCATCCTCAAGAAGTAACCCTTATTAACATTTATATACTTATTATTGGCCTTTTTTGTTGTAGATATAGTTGTATAAAGATTGAAATTATTTTTTGTTTATATTTTGCCTCATTTGCTTAATGATAGTTGCTGACCTTAATATCAAAAGTATATTCTCACATGACTGAAAAATTTTGGTTATTGTTTCCAGTGACTTCCCTCAAATGTTCATACCATAATTTACTTAAACAATACCCTACTATTATAAATATAGACTGTAGTGAACTTTGTAATAACACTGGGATCAACATCTTAGAACATGAATTTTTATGTGTTTCATTGGCATAGAATCCTAGATGTGGAGTTCTAGGAATAAAGAGTAATCAATATTTTCTGATTACTGATGTGTCAAAATCCTTTTCTCAGGGAAACCAGGGTAGTAATCTTAAGTTAATTGAATTTTCTTTTAATATCTGTAGGAAAAAATTGATTTTCAGCATGCTCATGGCTTGCAAGAATTGGAATTTATTCGAGGACATTCTGATACAGAAGCAGCAAGACTGTGTGTGGACCAGTGGCTGAAAATGCCAGGTATTCTTTAGAGATCACGCTAAGATTACCTAGCTTCCCCAAAGGCTTAGGGCAGAAAGTGTGTCTGATTTGCTCAGTTACTAATAAGCATATAAGATATGAAATTTAGTTTCAGAAATACTAATATCACCTTACGATTGTCTACTTTACCCATTGTCTTCTTTCTGTGGCACAAGTATATAGGTAATCCCTACGCTTATTAAATACTACTAATTTATCCTCTCATATATTTAATAGTTATTATATAAAGTAGTACCCGTGTGTCTGTGGGAGGGTGTGTGACAGGTTTATATGGCCAGGAAAGGCTTCTCTAAGGAAATGGAATTTAAATTGAAATCTAGAGGGTTAGCGTTTACTTTTTTTTTTTTTTTTTTTGAGTTGGAGTCTCACTCTGTCGCTCCCGGCCACCGCAGCCTTGACCTGCTGGGCTCCAGCGATCCTTCTGCCTCAGCCTTCCAAGTAGCCGGAACTACAGGCACGCGATACCACACCCGGCTAATCTTTTGATTTATTGTAGAGATGAGGTCTCACCAAGTTGCCCAGGCGGGTCTTGAACCCGCGGGCTCAGGCAATTCACTTACCTCAGCCTCCCAAGACGCGGGAGCGTTTACTTATTTATTCATCAGTACAGCCTATGTAGCTGTTTTGTAAGGAAGCATTCTCTTAGGAGACTCATCTAAAGCATTAGGTAGCTCTTCATTACTAACTCTTTGTGGACCTGCGATTCCTGGAAGAGTTGCTGTGGAAGATTTCTTCCCCCACTAGATAATTTGGTGGAATTTTCAAGAACCAGTAGGAGAGCCCCACCATGGCAGCTTTGCTAGTCTGTCTTATAGAATATCCACTGAGCCCTTAAAAAGTTTAGGAAATTAGCAGAAACCTTAGCAATGAATTTAGTTCAGCAGAAAGTTCAACTGCAAAAGGTCATAGGAATATTTATGCATACAACGCTTAACTTTGTTGAATTTAGATACCTTGCATTCTAAAGTTACTTTTCAAGAGCTTTCTTTTGGACAGAATCAAATTACCACTTATAAAAAAATTATAATAATTTATATTTAGTAGTTCATCCCATTGGATACCTGATACAATAGAGTTTTTGACACTTGTCCACTCACTCAAACTATATTTCCTTATCTCAATGTGCTTGTACCTAGCAAACTTCAACTCCTCCCTCTTTTAAAATGCTTTTTCTCCTTTCTTTTCTTTTTTTTGAGTTGGAGTCTCACTCTGTTGCCCAGACTGGAGTGCAGTGGCCGCTCCCGGCCACCGCAGCCTCGACTTGCTGGGCTCCGGCGATCCTTCCGCCTCAGCCTTCCAAGTAGCCGGAATTACAGGTGTGCGCTTCCACGCCCGGCTAATTTTTTGATTTTATTGTAGAGATGAGGTCTCGCTGCCCAGACGGGTCTCGAACCCGCGGGCTCAGGCAATCCACTCACCTCAGCCTCCCAAAGGCGCGGGATTACAGGCTGAGCCACCGAGCCCAGCTTCTCCTTTATTTTCTTAGCTGCTTGTAGGGTTAATACATAGCTAACAAATAATACCCAACAGAGTACTAGGGATTGCTGAGTTAATATGATCATTGCATATCATGTCCAGTTAGCTGTGGTGTATCATGTCCAGCCTATCTAAGTTTATTCTATATAAGTTGGGTTGCTCAGCCTTCTCTGATCTCACAGTACTTTATTCATTTTTGAAATACATTTACTCTGTCATGTTGGACTGATCTATATATATCTGTCTCTTCTACCAGACTGTATGCTCTTTGGAGGCAGAGACTAAATCTCACTAAATCTTTTTAGTGTCAATTCCTTAAAAGAATGTCCAGCATAGAGATACTCAGTAAATGTTGGCTGACTATTATATAAAGGTGGGCTATAGATATTTGCATAATGAACATAGAAAGGAAGCTTGGAACTTGGATGCAAAGCTGTTACTCAATTGAACAAAACAATTGCAAGGCATTTCAGACCTACTTTGGCAAAAGATACATAGAAAATACGGTAAATGGTTTTTCTTCTTGGGGTGTTCTTTTAAACCTTATCATTTAAAAAAATCCCCTCTTCATATGCATTCAGTTCTCAGGGGAAGAAGTTAATGATTAGCTCAGTAGGGTCACCTTAGCTGCATCAGAATCACCTGGGAGCTTTTAAACAGATGACTAGGGCAAACCATCTCCAGAGATTTTTCAGGGCATCTGTACTTTTGGAAAATATCCTTATGTGGATAAGAAAACAAGCTAGAACTATAGGACTTCATAATCTCTAAGATGTCTTTGAAAAATAGTCTATCTCATGAATCTGCCACTTTTAAGTCCTACATAAAATGGTCATTGGGTAATTTGCCCCTTTAGGCCTAATCCCTGGCCTCTAGATTATAAGAATAATTTAATGCATTGTAAATTGAATTTTGAAGTATTTCCCTGAGCAGGTCAAGTAGGAACAAATGAGTCATTTAGCTGTGTTTTCATGGTACTTGTCTTTATGATATTTGCAAGAGTTAGTATTTTGTATGCCTTCAAGTCACACCTGGCTCATTGATGGTTGATAAGCTTGAGCCTGAAGTTAAGGTCTGTAGTTTGCTTTTTTTTTCTTGTGGTGGGTTCAGCTTTTTGCTTGGTCTCTGTAGCTATGTAAAAATAAATTTTGGGATCTGTTGCTTGAACAGCTGCTCTAGGATAGGGCTATATTTGGTTTGGTACTGTTCCATAAATGGGCTTTAAAAAGTGTGGAAATCTTTTAAGAGGGTCTAGCTGGGGAAAACAGAGAGGAAGCAGTGTTCTCTTTATTTATGAAAATGAAATTTTACTTCTTAGCATTAAATGACTCATTCAATTTATATCACAGTATAGTACTCAGCTGTTATAATTTTGTCCTTTGATTAAAAGTACTTTAAGTACTTCATTTATAGTTATTCTAACTTTGGACAGTCTATTTGTTGTTTTTTACAGTTGGGTCAGTTTGCATAAATTTGAATACTTAATAATTTTAAAACAATGCTCTCTATACTGTTTAAAAAATAAAGCTACTTAAATCTCTGTGTTTTGCCTTTCTATGGGGAAGCTTTTTTTTTAAGGGATTATTTTCTCCAGAACCTCTATTTATAGCTAAATAAAGGTGGTAATGAGAGACATCTGGAATGTGATGGAAATTTATAAAAATTGTCATAGTTCTGATTGCGTTTAAAAAGTTAAAGATAAAAAGGTGTTTTGTCATTTAAAGCCTTGTTAAGACTAAAATATGATTAATTCCATGCTGTCCATTACTCATTGTCAGAACATATTTATAAACACTTTGATAGTTTGGTAGAGGCATTCTCCGTAAAGACTAGAAGTGCAGAAAAGCACTTAAAACTTTAAGCATATATAACCATTTTGGGTTTTAAAAACTATATTATGCTAAGAGAATAATTGTATGCTAGTTAAATGCTTAGAGGCTTTGTAGAAACTGCAAAAATATAAATCTGCAGTTTTTTTTTGTTATATGAAATACTGAAAGCATTTGAGTTGAACAGTCTACAAGAGAGTAATAAAAGGGGTAGTTAATCAGACCATCTCTGTTTTAGAATCCTCATGGTTGTTTACATTTCTTTTTTATACAACATAACTCTCTACATTTTTTCATTTGTATCATGTGTTGGGAGTTTCCCTGGGAAAAAAAATTAGCCAAAGAATTAGTCTATAAGAGTTGTGTGACACTAAGACCATGATTATAAAGAAAGAAAGAAAAGGGGAAAATGGATCAGGATAAAGGAGCATTAATTAATTAAGAGAAGATAATGGCGGGTCACTATTTTCTGATTGGCTTTTTAAAAAGTAAAAGAGAAGGGACAAAATAAGATAAATAGAAAGCAGAGAGAGAGCAACAATAAGTAAATCTCTGCTTTGTGTTCTATAAATGTTTTATTACTGACACCTGTGTGACTTGATGTGCAGGTTGGAGATGATTGATCAGTGGCTGGAAACCTCAGAAAATAACACCCGTGGCCTCCTTGCCTCCCTGCTCTTTCCACTTCATCCTTTCCACTCCAGTTATGTTGATCATTATAGAGCCCAGACTCTGTGTAATACAGCTGAATTTATAATAGTTGAAAAAGAAAATAAGAATTAGAAGAAAAAAATCGTTGCCAACTTAAATGGAGTAAGGACTTGACTTTCTAATGCATATGATCTTTAATATTTCTTGACTCTTTGACTTAAGGAAATTGATTTTTTTCCTTAAGAGAATGTTACTTGGAGCCAACCTGGGCAATATAGCTTGTCCCCTGTCTCCAAAAAAAAGAGAGAGAGAGAGAGATTGCTACTTGGCGATATTAGGGCTTTTTTGGGTCACAAATAACTTTATGATATCTTTTATAAGAGATTGTAAACAATTATAATTAGAAACACCCAGTTGGTGCCGTATCAAAATTTTCATTGTTTTGTCATAATTCTGAAATAGTAACTTAAGAATTTATGTTTCAATGATGCAGGACTCAAAACAGGCACAATTAATTCTGGAACAAAAAGTTCATTTCGAAGAGGAAGCCAAACACGGGTGCCTGGGAAACCCATTTCATGTCCCATAATGCACTGTAACAAGGAATTTGACAATGGGCATCTTCTCTTAGGACATTTGAAAAGGTAAGAAGGACATTCAGAACAGTGGATGCTGAGGATCAAGTGAGTTACAAAGTGATTTCATAAAATCAAGTGTGATGCACCTCTGCCATTGTGCTTATAGCTTTATGTTCTAAATTCAAATTAATTTGTGCCGTTATGATATGATTATTTCTGATATATATTTCTTAGGTTTCCTAGAAGGCTTGGTGAAGTCAGATTTTTTTCTAGTGATAAATTGTTGTTTTTGTGGGTATAGCTTTCTTTAAAATATGTATTTTTCCCAAATATGTCTCATAAAATTCTAAACATACTTTTTATATTGAAATGCAGTTGGATCAGTTTTAGAGAAATCCAGCCCATAAATGCAAATTTCAAGAGAAAGAGAGTACTTACAGATATTTGGTCTATCCTAAAGAAAACTAATATGACGTTATGAAATAAATGCTAAAAGCAAACCAGTGTAAGCAAAATTAGTAATAAAGAAACGTCCCATTTACAAAAACCACTTTATGAATTTAAGGAGAGGTGGTATTAAAGGTATTAAACATTGTTATCCCCACGGTCTCCCTTTCTAATAGTTGGAGGATGGAAAGTTGAGAGTTTGGAGCTCTAAGCCATTGTCTTTTTCAGATGTCTCACCCTCCTTATGCCTTATCTTACCAAGAAAGGCTTCTAGAGAGTTGCAGCAATCTATAAAAAATTGTGGCATACTGTATCATGACTGGTTAAACAAGTCTTCCAGGCAGTTCAAAATGATGCAAATTTATTAAGTGGTTAAAATGGACATTAAAAGGATTAAAAGTCATATATAGAAAACATAGGTGTGCCAGAGATCTTAACATGAGATTATTATTGTAGTGGTTCATTTAAAGTTATTTATGAATCTTACAGTAACCATGGCAAGAAAGAAAAGATGTTGAGTGTAAAATTTTCAAATTAGAAATTTACCAGTTTGATAAGAAATGCCTAAATCCATCTTATTGGATCTTGAGTACTTTTATGAAATCTTGAGCAAACTGTTGATCACAGTCTGAGGAGATTGTCTGGCATATGGGATCTACTTGATACTTCTTGAATATGAAGAACATTATTTAATATTTTAGTAGAGAAGTGTAAAGTTCTGAATGTGTGTGTATGTGTTTAGCATCAAAGTGAAATGACATAGTTCTTCCCCTAGAATGTAGGTTTTCCTAATGTTACCTCTCTTTTGCTGCATAGGTTTGATCACTCTCCATGTGATCCAACAATTACACTACAAGGACCTCTCATCAGTTCCTTTGCTTGTGTAGTATGTTATAAAAAATTTGTTACTCAGCAGCAATATAAGGATCACCTTTGTGCAAAGGTAAGAGCATGGCCTAAGTTAAGAGTATTCTTTTTCTAGACTGTCATGGAATTGGGTATCGGTGTTTTTGTACTTCTCTTAAGTTTGCAATTACTGGTGATACATACAAGGATCAAAACTGTGATTGTCTTTTGAAAATAAAATTATTTGGGCTGTTAAATTAATGTGGGCAGGTAAGAGTTTATCAAAATCCTTCCTTCCATGAGTTGCTATATGAAATGAAATTGCTTTGTTCAAGAACCTTTATGGTTAGTCACATGATGAGAACTATAACCCTATTCTTAAGTCTATTACCTTTCACTGCCTGTTTAAATGTTGGAGCCATGTAGTAAAAAACAACTCCATTATTAAGGCTAGTACTAAAGAATAGAACTAATATTTAAAAGGCTGTGTTATATAACTCTCATTAAGTGTTACATCTGAAGGGACATAAGTTGATTCATATATATGCAAATTCATGTAAGTAAATATCTCGCTGACTTTTAACAATGCAGAAGTAATGTATGTTTATTGTGGAAAATGTTTAAAATGTTAACAAAAAGAAAATAAGAAATCACCCCTAATTTCAGAGATAACCACTGTTAACATTTTTATATGTATGTTTTACTATTTCTTCCTAGATACAGATTTTTATATAAGATAAGGTATCTAATTGTTTTATGATCAAAAAAGCAGTGTGTTGCAAACATATATGCTTAAATATTTGTTGAATCAGTACATACACTCCTACATTTTAAGTCAATGAATAATATTCTTTTGTATGGATATATTACATTTCATATAATTAATTTCCTAATGAATATATTAATTTTTTTGAAAAAAAATTTTTTTGAGGTAAGGTCTGGAGTACAATGGCGCTATGATAGCTTACTGCAGCCTTGACTTCCTGGGCTCAAGTGATCCTCCTTCCTCAGCCTTCTGAGTAGCTAGGACTCCAGGTGCATGCCACCATGTCTGGCTCATTTCTCCAATTTTTTGTAGAGGTGGGATCTTGCTATGTTGCCCAGGCTGGTCTGGAACTCCTTGACTGAAGTGATCCTCCAACCTCAGCCTCCCACAGTAGTAATGGGATTACAGGCATAAGCCACCACACCTGGCTCATTTTTCCCCTATTGTTAAAAACAATACCACATTAAAAATCTTGGTAGCTAAAAATCTTTGAGAATATCTATATTGAATTTACTGAGTAAATATTACGTTTTGAAATACTGAAATACTATGTTTAGTTATTGGTGAGGTTTTGTTTTTTTTTTAAAGAAATATGTTTTCAGAATTTGTTTATATTTAGAGCTATACCTGAAAAGTAATATAGGGAATAGTTTGAATTCTTTGTAGTTTTACAGCAGAGAATTAAAGCTTGCATTCTTAAGTATATCTGTTTGAATTCTACAGTCCTCCCATCCTCTGCCCTGGCACTAGAGAACACTCCCTGAACAGATGTGTATTTTGAAGCAGATTTTGTTATACACTCATTCGTTAGTTTTTGAAAACCTGCATCTTGCTTAATACTGTCTAGATACTGTAGTATAAAACAAATTAACTATAGTTCTTACAAACAGGGAGCTTGTGGTATATAATGAACAAGTTTTAATGGTACAACATGTGAAATAGGAGTTCAGAAAAGGGAGAGAAATAACTGTTGGAGAATTTGGCAAAGCATTATGGAAGAGATGGTCTCCAGAGTTGGATTTGGATAGATGGAAAGTAAAAGTGATAGCATTTTAGTCAGAGCCGAAGAGCTTAAACAGAATAGTGACTGTATGAATAGGTAGTATGCAGAAAGGATTAATATAGCAGGTCTGAACCCAGGGGTTTTAGATTAGCCTGTCTTTAGATAGGCTTGCTTGCAATGTTGGCTCTTGGCCAGTGTCAGGGAACTTGGGTTTTGGGAGAGTTTCCACCATTCTCTTGACATGAGTGAGTGACTGTGCAAACTGTGTTTTATGCTAGGCACCTGATTTCCTCATGGGAGTCTGGAATTTCGGTACATGCTAGGCAGAGCCCGCCTGTATGACCAGACCCCAGTAAAAACCTGAGCTCTGAGTCGCTATTAAACTTCCCCAGTAGACATAGTTTACATGTGTTGTCACAAGTCATTGCTAGAGGAATTAAATGTGTTCTGTGTGACTCCACTGGGAACGATTTCTTGGAATCTTATACTTGATTTCCTATAGGCTTTGCCTCTTGTGCTTTTTCCCTCTCCTGATTTTGCTATGTATCCTTTCAGCGTGGTAAGTCATAGCTGTGAGTGTAACTATCTGCTGTGTTCTGTGAGCCCTCCTAGCAAAGTGGAATTTGAGGTAGTCTGGGGGATTCCCAACAGAAAGTTACTTGATTGTAAAGGCACAGGATTTAAAACTTGATATTGGCAAGAGAGCTATTATAGAAGAATGACATGATGAAAATAATGTGCATTATAACTTTAAAGCTAGAATGACATTTGATTCTAGAACCCAGTTCTTTCCTTTTTTTTGTTTTTTTGTTTTTTTGAACACCGAAGAGACTTTGTGGTATTAGAATGGCAGTAGTGATGGGCGCGGTGGTTCATACGTATAATCCCAGCACTTTGGGAGGTGGAGGCAAGAGGATTGCCTGAGCCGAGGGGTTTGAAATTAGCCTGGGCAACTTGGTGAGACTTCATCTCTACAGTAAATAAAAAAATTAGCTGAATGTGGTAGCACATGCCCGTATTTCCAGATACTTGGAAGACTGAGGCAGTATGATTGCCTGAGCTCAGCAGGTAGAGGCTGTGGTAGCTGTGATGTGCCACTGCACTCCAGCCTGGGCGACAGACTGAAACTGAATGGAGGAGGAAAAAAAAAGAATGGCAGTAGTGTTCAGAGTGGATTCAAAGATGCAGACAAGGAGACCAGTTTAGGTGACTATTGTTGCAATTTAACTTTGAGATGAGAGAAGTGATTGACATTTGGAATAAAGACCTTAAAGGGAATCCAAAAGACATATTGAAGAAAGAAGTGGTAAGATTACCTATTGCCATGACAAGTGGAAGATTTGGAAAAACCACAAAGAGAACTACATTCCATAAAAGTTCAGTGTTTGCAGTAGGTGACTAATAATCTACATTTTTCAGAACCAGAGTTCTTTCAGAGCAAGTTTCTCTATTCTTTTATTTAAAAAAAATTTTTATTTTAAAGATGTGGGGTACAATTCAGGGTTAAGTATACAAATGTTCATTATGCAGGTACCCTTGTTGATGAGGTGTGTCCCCCACCTCCCCTGGCAGAATTCCACTACTGCCAGTCCTGTCCTGTCTCCCATCCTCCACAATTTCCTACTACTGATAATCCTTATCTTATAGTATTACAATAATTGTTCAAAGTCCACTTATGAGTGAGAACATGTGATATTCAGTTCTTTGTTTCTGTGATAGATCACTCAGTATTATAGACTCTAGGTCCACCCAAGTTGCTGTGAAGTTCATAATTTTGCCCTTTATGGCTGTGTAATATTCTATCGTGTATATGTACCACTTTTTTTTTTTAAATTCAGTCCTGTTTTGATGGGTAGCATGGTTGGTTCCATGTTTTTGCTATGGTGAACAATGCTGCAATAAACGTGTGTGCAGGTATCTTTTTCACAGAGTGATTTGAGTACCTCTGAGTATATTCCCAGTAGGGGAATTGCGGGGTAATATGGAAGGTCGATTTTTAGACCTTTTAGGAATGGCCAAACAGTTTTCCACAGAGGTTGTACTAGTGTACACTTCCACCAACAGTGTAGAAGTGTTCCCTTTTCGCCACATCATCTCCGGCATTACAGTATTTTTTGAGTTATTGATGATGGCCATCCTGACTGGAGTTAGGTGTGGTTTTAGTTTGCATTTCTTTGATGACTAGTGAGGCTGAGCATTTTTTCATATATCTGTTGGCTGCTCATATGTCTTCTTTTGAGAAGTGCCTATTCATATCTTTTGCTCATTTTGTAATGGGGCTGTTTGTTTTTTTCTTTTTGGCACATTTGAGTTCCTTGTAGATCCTAGATATTAGGCCTTTGTTAGATATACAGTGGGCAAATATTTTTTCCCAGTCTCTGGGCTGTCTGCCTGCTTTCTTGATGGTTTATTTGACTTTTCAGAAGCTTGTCAGTTTGATGAGGTCCCACTTATCTATCTTATCTCTTATGACATGGGCACTTGGGGTTTTGATCAGGAATTGGTTGCCAGTTCCAATTTCCACAAGCATATCTCCTGCAAGTTCTTGTAGTTTGAAGTTTTACGATTAGGTCTTTGATCCATTTAGAGTTGACGTTTGTGTATAGGGATAGGTAGGGGTCTTGTTTTAATCTTCTGCATGTGGTCAGACAGTTTTCCCAGCAGCACCATTTACTGAATAGGTTCTCCTCTCCCCAGTGGTTGATGGTGGAGACTTTATTGAAGATGAGTTGGTTGAGAAATTGAGTTTTGCTTCTGGAATCTCCTGTTCCATTGGTATATATGCCTATTCATGTACCCATACCAGGCTGTTTTGATTATTGTAGCTTTATTTAAAAGTTTAAAGTCTGGAAGTGTGATACCTCCCGCTTTGTTTTTTGTTTGTTTGTTTTTGTTTTTTGTTTTTTTTTCCACTGAGGATTGTTTTGGCTATCTGTGGTCATTTATCTTTCCATTCCTATATTGTTTCCAGGTCTGAGAAGTATGCTGCTGGTAATTTAATGGGTATTGCATTAAATCTGTATATTGCCTTGGGTGGGATGGACATCTTAACAATGTTGATTCTTCCAATCCATGAACATAGAATATTTTTCCATTTGTTTGTGTCATTTTGATTTCTTTGAGCAGTGTTTTGTAGTTTTCATTGTAAAGGTCTTTCACGTTTCTGGTTAGGAAGATGTCAAGGTATTTCTTTTTTGTGTGTGGCTATTGTGAATGAAATTGTGCTTTTTATTTGGGTTTCCGTTTGTTTATTTTTGGTGTATAGAAATGTGACTATCTTTTGCACATTTATTTTATACCCTGAGACTTTGCCAAAGTCCTTTATAAGTGCAAGGAGGTTTTTGACAGATTATCTTGGGTTTTCGAGGCATAGAATCGTGTCATCTGTAAAGAGGAATAACTTAACTTCCTCTTTTCCTATTTGGATACCACTGATTTCCATCTCTTGTCTGATTGCTCTAGCTAGGATTTCCAATACTATGTTGAAAAGGGGGAATGAGAGTAGGTATCCTTGTCTTGTTCCGGTTTTCAGGAGGAATGGTTCCAATTTCTGTCTGCTTAGCAGTATGTTGGCTGTGGGCTTCTCATAGATGACTCTTACTATTTTGAGGTATATTCCATCTGTGCCTAGATGTTGGGGGGGCTTTTATCAAGAAGGGGTGCTGGATTTTATCAAAAGTTTTTCCACATCTAATGATATAATCATGTGGTTTTTATCTTTACATCTGTTGATGTATTTAATTACGTATATGGTCTTGTGGATGTTGAACCAGCCCTGCATCCCAGGGATGATGCCTACTTGGTCATGGTAGGTGATTTTTGAGATGTGTTGTTGGATCCAATTTGCTAGAATCTTATTGAGAATTTTAGCATCTATGTTCAGCAAGGATTTTGGCCTATAGTTCTCTTTCTTTGTTGGATCTTTGCCCTGTTTGGATATCCGTGTGATGTTAGCTTCATAAAATGATTTGGAGAGAATTCCATCTTCTTGATTGCCTGGAACACTTTCAGTAGGATTGGTATCAGCTCCCCCTTGTATGTTTTGTAGCATTCTGCTGGAAAGCCATCTGGTCCAGTGTTTTGTTGTTTTTTTTTTTTTTTTTTTGTAGGTAGTTTTCTTATGACATAGTCAATTTCCTGGGTTGTTATTTAGAGTCTCGATTTCTTCTTGTTTCAACCTGGAGAGGTTGTGTGATGTAAGAAAGTCCTCCATTTCACTTAGGTTTTGTGTTTGTTTCCATACAAGTGTATAAGTTTCTCCATTCTGTGATCTGTGTTTTCTCTATTGTAATGAGCATGATTTCTTTCTTTCTTTCTTTCTTTCTTTCTTTCTTTCTTTCTTTCTTTCTTTCTTTCTTTCTTTCTTTCTTTCTCTCTCTCTTTCTTTCTCTCTCTCTCTCTCTCTCTCTCTCTCTCTCTCTCTCTCTCTGTCTGTCGTCTGTCTTTCTTTCTTTCTTTTTTGTTGGAGTCTCACTCTGTCACTGGCTGGAGTGCAGTGGTAAGCTCATGGCCACCGCAGCCTCGACCTCCTAGGCTCAGGCACTCCTTCTGCCTCAGCCTTCCAAGTAGCTGCAACTACAGGCACTCACTACCATGCCTGGCTAATTTTTGACATATTGTAGAGATGTAGTCTCACTAAGTTGTCCAGGCTGGTCTTAAACTCCTGGGCTTTGGCAGTTCTCTCACCTCAGCCTCCCAAAGTGCTGGGATTACAGGCTTGAGCCACCATGCCAGGCCATTTTCTTTTTTAAGAAATTGAACAGGTAGTTTAATTCTGTCATTTTTTCCCCCTCAAATTTCCTTACTTTGTTCATTTTCTTTTTTCTGGGAATCATATATTCTATGATGTTTTGCCTTCCTTTTTGCCTTCTCTCTTGGGAGTAGATTTATGACATTCAGCTTTCTGAGAAGCAGTGTGATAAATAGAGCAAAGGCTTTTGTGCCAGTCAGACTGGGTTCTGCTGTCACTTTTTTTTTTTTTTGAGTTGGAGCCTCATCCTGCTACACTCAGGTGATCCTTCTGCCTCAGCCTTTCAAGTAGTTGGGACTGCACGCTTATACTAGCACACCCAGCTCAGTGTTTTATCTTTTTTATAGAGATGAGATCTCACCATGTTATTCAGGCTGGTCTCAAACCCCTGGGCTCAGGCAGTCCTCTTGCCTCCACCTCCCAAAGTGCTAGAATTGCAGGGGTGAGCCACCAAACCTAGCTCACTCACTTTTATATTAGCTGCATGTTCTTGACAAGTTACTGAACCTGTGAATTTAGTTTCTTCATGTATAAAATGGTATTGTTATACTTACATACAAGGTTGTTAAGAGAAGATGTAATACCCTATAAAGCACTTCAGGTCTGACCTGTAAACCTCAATCTTCACTTATTGCTTGGCATTGCTATCATGAGGACTCCAAAGGAAACTGGTATGAATTGGCATTGTAATTGCCTCTCTCAAATCAACCAGAAGATGTCGCTAGAAGATTGTATAAGCCTCACTATTTTTCAAATTTATGAATACTATTTTGTAAAGATGGCATTTTCCAATGAATAGAGTCAAATTATTCACGATTTACACTTTTTTCCCTTGCTTCTCTCCCATTTTTCTTTCATCTCCACTTTTTTTCCTTCTAACTGGGCCTTCTCAAACTTTAAATGTACACTCAATCACTTGGGAATTTTGTTAAAATGCAAATTTTTACTCAGGTCTGAGGTGAGGCTTTAGGTTAATATTCCTAACCAGTTTCTAGTGATGCCTTGCTGCTGAACCTTGGGTCACACTTTGAGTAGCTAGTTTTTAGTGACTTTTGGCTTTAAAACCAGATAGCTTCCTGCTTCTCTCTCTTTTTTTGTGATGTTGGTGGTGGGTATCCTGTAAACTCCTATGTGTCTCAGTGTCATTTGTGTGTTGGTTGGAGCTACTACTTTTTAGTCTGTTTTTAGGACTATTGTATACTCTAAAGTAGTTTTTCTCCCTTGCTAGCCCATTTTCCCCATCCTTAGGCATCTACTAAGTTGTTTTGTGTCTCAATGGATTTATCTATTCTAGGTATTTCCTGTAAATAGAGTCAAACAATATGCAGTCTTTGTGGTTCACTTCCTTCACTTGCCATAGTGTTTTCAAGGCTTATTCATATTCTATTTTATTGCCAAATAATATTTTATTGTATGGATATATGCCACATTTTATTTATCATCTCATACGCTGGTAGACATTTGGGTTGTTTCTGCTTTTTGGCTATTATGAACAATGCTTCTATAAACAAACATCCAAGTCTTTGGACATATGTTTTAACTCTAATGAGTTAAACAATCGGGTCATATGGTAACTGTTTAAATTTTTGGAGAACTGCCAAACTGTATGTTCTTGACAAGTTACTGAACCTCTGTCTAATGTAGTGCACCATTTTACTTTCCCACCAGCAACGCATGCAGGCTTCAATTTCTTCACATCCTTTTTAACACTTATTATTAACTGTCTTTTTATTTTTTTATTTTTTATTTTATTTTTATTTTTATTTTTTGAGTTGGAGTCTCACTCGGTCGCCCAGATTGGAGTGCAGTGGCCGCTCCCGGCCACCGCAGCCTCGACCTGCTGGGTTCTGGCAATCCTTCCGCCTCAGCCTTCCGAGTAGCCGGAATTACAGGCGTGCACTACCACGCCCGGCTGATTTTGTTGTTTTTTTTTTTATTGTAGAGATGAGGTCTCACTGCCCAGGCGGGTCTCAAACCCGTGGGCTCAGGCAATCCACTCACCTCAGCCTCCCAAAGGCACTACAGGCTGAGCCACTGAGCCCGGCTATTTTTTTTTTTAATTTATTTATTTATTATACAGATGTGGGGTACAATTCAGGGTTAGGTATACAAACATTGATCATGCAGGTACCCTTGTTGATGAGGTATGCCCCTCCTTCCCCTAGCAGTTTCCCTCAACTGCCAGTCCCACCCCCCCTTCCCTGACAGTTTTCCACTACTGCAGTCACTTTCTTATAGCATTATAATTGTTCAAGGTCACCTTATGAGTGAGAACATATGGAACTCAGTTCTTTGTTTCTGTGATAAATCACTGAGTATGAACAACTCCAAATCCATCCAATTTGCTGCAAAGTCCATATATTTGCCCTTCTTTTTGGCTGCATAATATTCCATTGTGTATATGTACCCCATTTTTTTTTTTATCCAGTCCAGCTTCGATGGGCAAACCAACACGGTTGGTTCCATGTTTTTGCTATTGTGAATAGAACTGCAACAAACATATGTGTGCAGGTATCTTTTTCGCAGAATAATTTGAGTTCCTCCGGGTATATTCCCAACAGGGGAATTGCTAGGTCATATGGAAGGTCAATTTCTAGTTCTTTCAGAAATCTCCAGACTGTTTTCCAGAGAGGTTGTACAAGTTTGCATTCTCACCAGCTGTGTAGAAGCGTTTCTTTTTTTCCACATCCTTGCCAGCATCGGTTGTTGTTTGTTTTATTAATGATGGCCATTCTTACAGGGGTTAGTTGGTATCTCAATGTGGTTTTGATTTACATTTCTCTGATGATGAGTGAGGCTGAGCACTTTTCATGTGTCTGTTGGCTGCCCATATATCTTCTTTTGAGAAGTGTCTATTCATGTCTTTTGCCCACTTTTTAAAGGGGCTATTTGTTTTTTCCCCTTCAGTGCATTTGAGTTCCTTGTAGATCCTAGATGTTAGGCCTTTGTCAGATATACAGTTGATGAATATTTTTTCCCATTCTGTGGGCTGTCTTCCTCTCTCTTGATGGTTTCTTTTAAAAATATGGAACGCTTCACGAATTTGCATGTCATCCTTGCACAGGGGCCATGCTATTCTTCTCTGTATCGTTCCGATTTTAGTATATGTACTGCTGAAGCGAGCACTTAACTGTCTTTTTAAATTTAGCTATCCTAGTAGGTATGAAGGTGCTATGTTACTGTGGTCCTGCTTTTTTTGATACACAAATTTGTATAATGTATTTTATTTTAATGTTACCAGGAATATGATAACATGGTGGTTTCTTTTGCCCATGTTAACCCTGGCATGTCTCCCTTTCTTTTCTCTCTCCTTTTTTAAAATAAACTTTGTTTTAAAACTTTTTTTAAAAAAAAGGAATTTGCATATAACTTACCAGATATCTTATTTCCCATTCTTTCCTTCAATTTGTAGCAGGCATTTACCTTATGCCTTGTTTTTGTAATAGATACGATTTAATAAAATTTTATGTAGAATCACAGTTTGGTTCCAGTGAACAAATCATTTAAACAAGCTTTATATTGAATTCATTGATAACCCACAAACTAAATGATTTTATTAGTTTGGGGTTTTCAAGTAGGAAAAATGTGTATAAATTGGTAGTTAGTAAATGTCTTTATTGTTCTTATCATTTAGAACCTTCTAATTGGAATAAAAATGTCTTATTTTTCCTGTGTGGCACTTACCAAGTTAAAACAGGAGCTGGGGCAGGAGGGAGTAGTGATAACAGCATAGAATTTATAGCCAAAGATGTAAAACTGGGTTTTAGTGGTAGGTTTGTCTCCTCTGGGGGTGCAACTTGCATGGGGATGGGAAAGTGGGAATTTGCTTGGTTTATCTGCATTTCAATTTTTTGTGTGTAGTTAATGAAAATGGTAACTTGTGGGTTTGTTAAAAGGATTAAGTGGATAAACATGTTCAGAATCCTTGTGGGATGCTTTATGTGGACTCAGTGTAAATAATAAATTTTTTATCCCTCCTCCTGTTCCATCTCATGTGCACTATGCAACTATTCTAATAGTCCTAGTATTAATGGTAGAAAATTTAAGAAGACACAGTACAGTTTTTAAGGCTATTACCCTAAAAACCATTAACAAGAAGTTAAATTATGTTGATAACAAATACATACGTTTATACATACACATATAAATATACACTTTTTGAATTTCCAATTTTAGGATAGAGGAGGCTCCAGGTCTGGAAACTTAGAAGCTAGATAAGACATACCTATTTGACTGTATCAAGCTTAAAAAGTGATCCATAAAAAACAAAATTAATAGACAAATGTTTGGAAAAGTATTTGCAAAGTGAGACCAAATGTCAAGAACAAAGGACTGATACAAATTGACGAGAAGGGGAGAAAACAAAACAATTGAAAAATCAAGCTAAAGGATATGAATAAGAAATTCACAGAACATGTCTGTTTTTGTTTTTGTTTTTATCGGGATCTCACTCTGTTTTGCAGGCTGGAGTGCAGTAGCACAATCATGGCTTACTGCAGCCTTGATCTCCTGGGCTCAGGCGATTTCCTGCCTCAGCCTCCAGAGTAGCTGGGACTACAAGTGTGCACCACTATGTCCGACTAATTTTCTTATTTTTTTTTTGTCCAGACCAGGTCTTGCTATGTTGCCCAGGCTGGTTTCGAACTCCTGGCCTCAAGCTACTCCCGCCTTAGCCTCCTAAATTGCTCGGATTACACGTGTGAGCTACTACCCCTTATCTACAGAACACTTCTGGATAGGAAACAAATGTATGAGTGCATGAATAAATGCTCGAACTCACTTGTAGACTGGAAATGCAAATTAAAGAAACAATGAGTATTACATCTGTCAGACTGGCAAAAATGAAAAAGATCCATAATACCTGTTACTGCCAGGCTCATTCAGTACTAAGAGATTTATGAATTGGTAGAGCCCTTTTGAAAAGGAGTCATATAATATCTCTTTATGTCCAAAAAGGATTCCAAGAAACCTGAAACTTATTTATAAAAAATTGTGTATTCTTACATGTTTTAACTTCAGTCACCCTCGAAGTATTCTCCTTACGATGACATCTATGGAGATGCTTTGTTCACTGCTCAAAACAGTTTTTGAACACGTCAATTTTTATGCCTTTTAGTGCTTCTGCAATTTTTTTCCACCTCTCCCACTTTCACAAAACATTTCCCTTTGAGGACTTTTTTCATCTGGGAAAACAACAAAAAAAGTCACTTGGGGCCAGATTGGATGAATAGGGAGGGTGGGGCATGGGGTCATGCCATTTTGGGTCAAAAACTGTTGCGCACTCAGCGCTCTTTGGCAGCTGTGCTCATACATCACCCATCATGAAATGGGCAAATGCTTGAAAAAATCTCCAAAAAAAGAAAATTGACGGAAATGAATGTGTTGTCTCACAACAACGCTAGCTGGTACACTGATGGTGATGGGTTCCTAGAACACTACCTAGCAGGGGAAGCCATTACTACGAGGGGCCCACCTTTCAAAAAGTCATTCCTGTTTTTTTGAGGTCCCCTCTCATACACTCTTTAGCTCTATAGAACCACTTCCTATAATGAAAAAAAAAAAAAAGTAAAGATACATATTCAAGGACCACTGTTTATGGTGGGAGAAAAAAACACCTAGAAACAAGTGATTGACTTAATTGAATAAATCCATACCATGGCAGGGTTTGAAACCATTAAGCAGCTTGAATTAGAGTGATACCAGTTGATTTTTAGGAATTTCCGTTAGGTATCATGGAATGAGACAGCTAATAGGCAGAAGGGTCTATAAGATGATAATATTTACAAAATAATGACATTCCCCCATATGTTTATTTCTATATATCTTTGTAAATGATTAAGCATGGAGAGATTTATAGAATGATACATATTGTAAGCATCGGTTGTAGGGTAGGGTGAACAGAGCAAAACATTAGAAAAAGTATATGTAATGTGATCATTTTTATGCATTTATATAATATTACATATGAATATATATGTAAAAGCAAAAAATATATAGAAAGCAAATGTGCTTGTATTTTTATTATCACAGAAAGATG
The DNA here is from genome assembly GCF_000164805.1 of Carlito syrichta. NCBI lineage: Eukaryota > Metazoa > Chordata > Mammalia > Primates > Tarsiidae > Carlito > Carlito syrichta. The sequence goes on from NW_007253972.1 coordinate 320,261, forward strand.
GCCAAACTTTATTTTTCATGAATAAAACTAAAAATTGTACATATGGGACCTCGTTTATAATAAACATTACATAATTCAACTCAAGGAAGAAAAGTTTTCATGTTAAAACAATATTCCAAATAAATGATAAATGGAAAAGTTTGAATGTTGATTTTAAGAAATTTAGTATTGATTTTAGTTGTCTGTAATATGACCTTGTCTTATATTTTAGGAAGCCACAGATGATGGACATAACAACACCCTTCTTCCACAAATTATTCAGTGTTTTGCGTGTCCAAATTGTTTCCTTCTTTTTAGAAGCAAGGATGAGTGTTTGAAGCATATGTCTGGAAAAAATCATTTCCATCAGAGTTTTAAACTGGGTGGTATGTTAATACTCTCTTTTGCTGAAAATTATTAAATACTTTAATCTTTGCTGATTCACCATACTTCTCTGATCATTTTTGATGTTACTTATCCTCATCTTAGTTTTAGAACCATGAAAGTAGAAAAGCATCTCAATTCTTATTTTTTAAAAAAAGATTCCCAATATTTATTTGCACCTTTGAATAAGGTTTACTTACTTTGAGGAGTAAAGAGAAACTTAGAAAGAAAACATTTATTTAAAGTAATGTTTTGTTGTATCTATGATATTTAGGAAGTTGGGTTTTCTCTGCATTTAAGACTCAAATTTTAATTTGAGTGTGAGTAAAGCATCCTTTATACTTAAGGCTAGAAAGTAGCTTCCCTTAGATTTTTATCAAATAAATGAATAATGATATTTGATAAAAACATCTTTTTATTTACTCTAACCAATGTTGACAAAGGCAGAGGGGCGGATGGTTGGTTTACACTATATTCCAAAAACTTTGCAAGTTATGGTTTATTTTATCTTTCAGATGAAAAGAGAATAGCACATCCAATATCATTTCCATCTTTTGCAAAGAAACTTTTGATCTCTCTGTGCAAAGATGTTCCATTTCAAGTCAAATGTGTGGCTTGCCACCAGACACTGCGCTCTCACATGGAGCTCACTGCCCACTTCAGGTTTGTATGGGTCTAGTTCTAGGCTGTTAGGGAATCTTGGTGAGCTATTTACCAGTAAAAGGATTCAACAAACACTTTTCTATTTCATGTTTCTCTCTTTTTAACATGAGAATCTACATTTGCCTGGGAGTTAACCAAATTTAGCATAGTAAGAGAAGTTTTTAGAAGTGTGGGAAAAGTGGATACTGATATCGCTGCAAATGTAAAACTAACAGTTCTGAGTGTTTGTCTTCTGTGAGGGACAGTAGGAGAGATAAAGGTTAAAAGGGAACCTTGGCCCGCGCCTTCGGGAAGCTGAGGTGAGTGGATTGCCTGAGCCCGCAGGTTCGAGACCCGCCTGGGCAACTTGGCAAGACCTCATCCCTACAATAAATCAAAAATTAGCCGAGCATGGTAGCGCGTACCTGTAGTTCCAGCTACTTGGAAGGCTGAGGTGGAAGGGTCGCTGGAGCCCAGCAGGTCAAGGCTGCGGTGGCCAGGAGCGGCCACTGCACTCCAGTCTGGGCAACAGAGTGAGACTCCAACTCAAAAAAAAAAAAAAAAAATTGAACATTGGCTTTAAGTCAGCCAGAATGCAAAGTATTTTATATATGGAAAAGATTAAATCTCAATGTAAGGCTAAATTTATCAAGTCATCAAGAAGGAGTCTAGTATGATTTGTGTTTGCCATGGTATCTGTGAGATTAATTCCATATTGTTTAGTACATTGTTCCTTTTTATTGGTAATGTCTTGATGAATAGAAGCATTTCATCTCATTAAGCATAATTTATTGATTATTTTCTACTCTTGTGGTCTTACTTTCCATGTCTTGTCTAAGATATCTTTGTCTGCTCTTGCTTTGAGAATATAGTTTATCTAGCCGGGCGTGGTAGTGCATGCCTGTAGTTCCAGCTACTTGGAAGGCTGAGGTGGAAAGATCGTTGGAGCGAAGCAGGTCAAAGCTGTGGTGGCCGGGAGCGGCCACTGCACTCCAGTCTGGGCGACAGAGTGAGATTCCGACTCAAAAAAAAAAAAAAGAATATAGTCTATTTTTTTTAAGTTCAGCTTTGATGTGTTTAGCTTTTATTTCTATAATCTATCTCACATTTTTGTTGATTTTCTTAAAAAAAAGTGTTTGGTTTCACTGATGTTCTCTGTTGTTTGCCCATTTTCTAGTTCATTAATTTCTGCTCTTTAAACTTTGAGTTTAATTTGCTTATCTTTTCCTAACAACTTAAAGTTGAAGCTTAGATTGACTTTGAATCGTTGTTTTCAATATAAACATTTAAGAATATAGGACCAGATGTGGTAGTTCATCCTTGTAATCCCACCACTTTAGGAGGCTGAGGCAGGAGGATTGCTTGATCGTGCTGGGCAACACAGTGATATTCCTTCTCTATAAATAAACAGATAAACACAGTGCTACTCCTTCTCAATAGATAGGTAGGTGTAGATAGATAAAATAAGTAAGCCAGCCAGGATGGATGGATGGATAAATAAATAAGCAAGCAAGCAAGCAAACCAATCAGGAGAGTTTAAGATTACAGTGAGCTATAATCACTCCACTGCCCTCCAGCCTGAATAACAGATTGAGACCCCGTCTCTAAAAAACTGTATTTATAAATACAAATTTGTCTCCAAGAATGCTTTTCTTACGTTCCACAGATTTTGGTAAGTTGTATTTTCATTTTCATTCACTTAAAATACTTTATTTCCTTAAACAACCATAGTTATCATAAGACCCAGCAATTTCTACTCCTCAGCAGGTAAGATAAATGAAGATATATTTCCACACAAAGACTTGTACATTTGTTTAGAGGAACATTGCCCATAATAGCCAAAAAGTGAGAACAGCTCAAATGTCCCTCAACTGACAAATGGATTTTTAAGAAAGGATATGTACATACAATGTAATGTTACTTGGTTATGAAAAGGAATGAAATACTGATACATGCTACAACCCCAGCGAATTTTAGAAACATTATGCTAAGTGGAAAAGCTAGTCACAAAAAATCCACTTATTATATGATTTCATTAATATGAAATTCTAGAATAGAGAAATCTATATAGAAAAGTCATAGCTTAGAGCTCAGTGGTTGCTTAGGGTTGGGGAACATGGAGGAAAGGAAGGGAGGGAGGTGAGAGCTGAAGGATCTGGGGTTTCTCTGTGACATGATACAATCTTCTAAAACTCACTGTAGTGATGGTTACACTTATCTGTTAATATAGGAAAAACAATGGAAATTGTATATCCTAACAGAATGAATTATGTGGTGTGTGAATTATGTGTCATAACACTGTTTAAAAAATTTTTTTTAATGTTATCTTTTCGCTTTTGATTTCTGCTTTAACCTGTATATTTATTAGAAATGTGTTAACTTCTAAAGTTTGACTTCTTACATTTAGGGATTGACTTTTTAAGCATTTAGATTTTTTATTATTTCTTATACCTAATTTAATTCTACTATAATTAAAGACCATATTTTGTATAATTTTCCTTTTTAAAAATATATGAAGTGTATAGAATGATAGCAGGTCTGTTCCCTTTGGAGTTTAGTAGTGATGGGAAAACAGTTGAAGTACAGTTGTTCCATTTTTTTCCTCCCCTAGAGCAGTTGATTTATTTTTAGTTAATTTGTGGAATAGTGTGCGGTTTTTTTAGCCTAGTTCTTTGGTGCAAAAACAACCATGGGCATGCTGTTTTCCTGACATAAAATTTAAAGGTTTTTTAAAAATTATTTTAAGCCGGGCTCGGTGGCTCAGCCTATAATCCCACGCCTTTGGGAGGCTGAGGTGAGTGGACTGCCTGAGCCCGCGGGTTCGAGACCCACGTGGGCAGTGAGACTTCATCTCTACAATAAATCAAAAAAAAATCAGCCGGGCGTGGTAGCGCATGCCTGTAATTCCGGCTACTTGGAAGGCTGAGGCGGAAGGATCACCGGAGCCCAGCAGGTCGAGGCTGCGGTGGCCAGGAGTGGCCACTGCACTCCAGTCTGGGCGACAGAGTGAGACTCCAACTCAAATAAATAAATAAATAAATAAATAAATAAATAAATAAAATAAAAATTATTTAAAAAATTTTAAAAATATGTAGATTTAGGGGGTGTGGTTTTATTACCATGAGTACATTGCTTAGTGGTGAGGTCTGGGCTCTTAGTGTACCTGTCATTGAATAGTGAGGATGGTACCTAATAGATAATTTTTAACCCTCACTCTCCTGTCAACCTCCCACCTTTTTTGAAGTCTCCAGCGTCTGTTATTCCACTCCGCACATCCCTGTGGACCCGTTGTTTAGCACTCTCTTATAAGTGAGAACATACAGTATTTTACCTGTTTCTGAGTTATTTTACTTAGGATGATGGCTTCCAGTTCTATCCATGTTGCTGCAGAAGGCATGATTTCATTCTTTTCTTATGGCTGAGTAGTATTCCATGGTGTGTGTGTGTGTGTGTGTGTGTGTGTGTATTATATTTTCTTTATCTAGTCATCCATTGACAGACACTTAGGTTGATTCATGTCTTTGCTATTGTGAGTGCTGCTATAAACATATGAGTACAGATATCTTTTTGATATAAGTATTTCTTTCCTTTGGGTAGATACCCAGTAGTGGGATTGCAGAAGTGAATGACAGTTTTGTTTTTAGTACATGAGAAATTGTCATACTGTTTTTCATAGAAATTGTAATAATTTATATTTCTACCAACAGTGTATAAGCATTCCCTTTCTTCACAGCCTCATCAGCATCTGTTGTTTTTTGACTTTTTAATAATAGTCATTCTGATGGTATAAGATGATATCTCATTGTAGTTTTAATTTGTATTTCTCTGATGATTAGTAATGTTGAGTATTTTTTCATATGTTTGTTGGCCACTTCTGTATCTGCTTTTGAGAAGTGTTCGTTCATGTCTTTTGTCCATATTTATGGTTATTTTTTTTCTTGTAGAGTTCCTTATAGATTCCAGATATCAGCCCGTTGTCAGATGCAAATATTTTCTCCAATTCTTTAGGTTGTGTATTTAGTCTGTTGATTTTTTTATTTTACTGTGCAGAAGGTTTTCGATTTAATTAAGTCATTTGTCTGTTTTTGTCTTTATTGCATTTGCTTTTGAGGACTTGATCATAAATTCTTTGCCTAGGCCGGTATCCAGAAGAGTAGTTTTTCCTAGGTTTTCTTCTAGGATTTTTATAGTTTGAGTTTTTACATTTGAATCTTTAATCCATCTTGAGTTAATTTTTGTATATAGTGAAAGGTATGGATCCCATTTTATTCTGCATATGGCTAGCCAGTGTTCCCAGCACGATTTATTGAATAGAGTGTTCTTTCCCCAGTGTATATTTGTGTCAATTTTGTTGAAGACCAGGTGGTTGTTGGTATGTGGCTACCTATATGAGGTTCTCTGTTCTGTTCCATTTATCTGTGTGTCTATTTTGGGGTTACTATAGACTTGTAGTATAAAAATGAATCGGTTCTTAAAGAATAAGTAAAAAGTTGTCTAGAATCTTACCATAGTGTTCCTTCATACAGTTTCATTACTATGGAGAGTCTAATAATTTTCTTGTTTGTTAAGGTCCTCTATCAGTATATTTAATACTGATTTTAGTATTCTAAATTTTGCCTAATTTTTTTTTTCAATCAGATCCTCACTCTGTCACCCAGACTAGAGTACAGTGGCATGCTCACAGCCACTGCAGCCTCGACCTTCTGGGCTCAGGTGATCCTTCTGCCTCAGCTTTCCAAGTAGCTGGAACTACAGGCACATACCACCATGCCCAGCTAGTTTTTTGATTTATTGAAGAGACAGGGTCTCACTATGTTGCCCAGGCTAGTCTCGAACCCATGGGCTCAGGCACTCCTCTCACCTCAGCCTCCCAAAGTGCTTGGATTACAGACATGAGCCACCGTGACCAGGCTGAATTTTAAAAAATATCTTTAATCTAGTTTAATCTACTCTTTTATATTTTGGTTAGAAGTAGACAAAATGTAGATAATACTCAGATATTTTGAGATGATAGAACATCATTACATGATCTGCATCTTTATTAAAAAGTATCTTTTAGTACTTATTTGTATGTTGGTTATTTTATAATTCCTGCAGTGAAATGCAGAGACGATATATTTAAAAAATACTTATGAAAGAGTTTATTTTTGTTTATCCAATTTAGAGTTCGTTGTCGAAATGCCGGTCCTGTAGCTGTAGCTGAGAAGAGCATTACCCAGGTTGCAGAGAAATTCATATTAAGAGGTTATTGTCCAGATTGCAACCAAGTCTTTGCAGATGAAACCAGTACCCGAAATCATAAGCAGAATTCAGGACACAAAATCCGAGTCATTAACTCAGTGGAAGAATCGGTCTTACTTTACTGCCACAGCAGCGAAGGGAACAAACATCCTTCTGACGTGTATTTAGATCATTCAAAATTTTCATCACTTAAAAGAACTATGTCGGTTAAAGAATCTAGCTCACAGGATTGCAGTGCCATTCCAAAAAAGAAGATGAATTTAGAAGATAAAGGCCATGAAGGTGTCGTTTGTGTCCAGAAAGAAAAGTCAGTAGTTAAAACTTGGTTCTGTGAATGCAGTCAACGATTCCTAAGTGAAGATGCGGTGGAAAAACACGTTTTCTCAGCAAACACGATGTGTTTTAAGTGTGTGGTCTGTGGGAAGGTATGTGAAGACTCAGGGGTCATTCGTTTACACATGAGCCGGATTCATGGAGGGGCACATTTAAATAACTTCCTTTTCTGGTGTCGGACATGCAAAAAGGAGTTAACAAGGAAAGATACTATCATGGCACATGTGACTGAATTTCATAATGGACACAGATATTTTTATGAGATGGATGAGGCAGAAGGTGAAACTTTGCCATCGTCCTCTACAACATTGGTGAGTAATTTGACTGCTAACAAACCTTCCTCAACTATTACTATTATTGACCATTCCCCAGCAAACAGTCCTCCAAGGGGCAAGTGGCAATGCCGAATTTGTGAAGATATGTTTGATTCCCAAGAATATGTGAAACAGCACTGCATGTCTTTGGCAAGTCACAAGTTTCATAGATACAGCTGTGCACACTGCAGAAAGACTTTTCATAAGATAGAAACATTATACCGACATTGTCAAGATGAGCATGACAATGAGATAAAGGTTAAATACTTCTGTGGACTTTGTGATCTTATCTTTAATGTGGAAGAAGCATTTTTGAGTCATTATAAGGAGCACCACAGCATAGATTATGTGTTTGTGTCAGAAAAAACTGAAATTTCAATTAAAACTGAGGATGATTTTCCAGTAATAGAGACCAGTAACCAGTTAACCTGTGGTTGCCATGAGAGTTACATCTGTAAAGTCAACAGAAAGGAAGATTATAGTAGATGTCTCCAAATCATGCTGGATAAAGGTAAACTGTGGTTTCGCTGCAGTTTGTGTTCAGCAACAGCGCAGAATTTAGCTGACATGAGCACTCATATCCATCAAGCGCACAAAGAAAAGAGTGGCGGGGAGGAGCAGCAGTATGTCATCAAGTGCGGCACCTGCACCAAAGCATTCCATGATCCTGAGAGTGCACAGCAGCACTTCCACAGAAAACATTGCTTCTTACAGAGACCCAGTGTGGCTCAGTTTGGATCTGAAAAATCAAGCCTGTACAAGTTTACTGCCAGTGTACGTACAGAGAGAAAACTGAAACAGGCAGTAAACCACTCCAAAAATGTAGAGATGGAAAAAGGAGCTGAGAATGACCTAAGCTGTCAGAATATAGGTAATGCTTTACAACTCTGTGCAAATTTTATATGCTAATATAGAAAGCCACATACAGTGTACCCACCGTTTTTTGTGGAAGTTAAGGATTCAATTTTGAAGTGAGAAGCATGATAGTTTCTTGATGATATGTTAGTTAATTACTATGATAGATACATTTTAGGGATTTGTATTCCTACTACATTTATCCGCTTTCTAAACTTAATGGCACAAAGAGTATATGTTGGCTTTAAATAATATGTATTTGAGATATGCTTTTCTTTTACAAGAGGAGCGGGAATTTTGAAGATGATGGAAGTTAATAGTCTCTCCAAAAGTTAGATTTGAAAGTTATCTTGGATATTACTGTTATTTAGATTTTTCCTATTTAGGTTCACTAAAAAATCAAATGAATTATTTTTGTTTCTGTTTGGCCTTATCCTTTAGCGTGAGAAATCTTAAAGGTCATTTTAGCACTTGCATGTTTTTGTTACTATTTACTTGGAAGCAAAGCTTTAACATACAGTTAAAATAACCTTTGGAAGTAGAGTTAAAAGTGGTAGCAAAAAACCAGGAGGGAAATTGAGGTGTGAATTCCATTGTTTGTACTTACTCTTGACTTTCTTTCTTCCATTTGATAGGGCTAATTAAGTCTAGAAGGGTGTTATTTCTTAAATTTTGTTTAGAAATACAATTTGTTTTGTTTAGAATATAATTTTAAATCTATATTCTTTCAGATTAATATTAACTCTCGGTGAGTTATACAATATAGTATGAAGACAATGAAAACGTGGAAAATTTCAGCTAGTAAAATTTTTTTATGAACCATTGAATTTTTACAGGCTTGCTCTAGAACATATGTGGATCTCTACATCACCTTTAGTCATGGCATGTTTTCAGTGAGAAAGGGTTAAATCATGTACTACCTAGTCACAACATTTTATGTTCTTGTCTGCTTTTCTTTTGCTCTTATTTTTCCTATTTTGGAAGTTTGTATCAGTCTGTGTTTGATAGAAGATGTAGTATCTAAATCTACGATTACCAACAAAATATATAGTGTGACTGGTAAATGGGGGAGTGGGGTTGGACGTAGACTTGAGGAAACCTGTGTTAGAGTAGAAGCTATCCACTTTTGAAATAATACATTTTGAGGTTTGGATTGCTACCACTGGAAAGCAAGGGCTTGTCAAAATGGAAAAAGTATGAAACAAGGTAAGGGGCAAGGGAATGAGAGTTGGAGAATGAGGGAGGATGAAAGAAGAACCAGAGAGAACCAAGAAAGATGTGTTTATGGTGGGAGGTGGCAGTGCCACTGGCACCTTTTTCTAGCATTACTTTATGACAGCAGAGTTATTTCTGCTCTCTAGGGTGTTTAATTGTAGAGCTGAGGGCTGCTAATAAATCAGTCTTAGATTAGAAAAAGAACCAGATTCTGGTGTTGGGAATGCTATTAATAGGTATCCTTAGAATTTTATATGGATGGTACAAAATTTTAGTTATTAAAAACCTTACAACTTGGTCTTATAGCTCTTCTAGTATGTTGATTTTTAAATAAAAATTCCTTCTATAAGTGACTTTTTTAAAAGCCTTAGGGTCAATGGGAGATATCTGCAACAAGGATATGTAATCAAATTTATGAAATATTCAGAATTTTTTTTCCTGATTGAAGTATAAACTGTGTTATGTACAGATTTGGATGTCACAAAAAATTTTAGATAGACATTCAAGGTTTAACATTCAAGGTTAGTATTTTTGTATATTAGGCCTCTAATATTTTTAGACGTGGGAGCTTAGAATGATTTTGGCAAATTCTTACTAAATTCATGTTAACACTTCTCTCTTTTTTCAGAGGAAGAAATTGTTGAGCTTCCAGATTTGGATTACCTGCGAACCATGACTCATATAGTTTTTGTAGATTTTGATAACTGGTCAAACTTTTTTGGTCATCTACCAGGGCATCTAAACCAAGGAACATTTATTTGGGGCTTTCAAGGTATGATTAATAAGAAACACACTTGAGAAAACCCTTTTTCTACCCCTTAGAATATGGTTCACTTTAAAAGGTTCCTCTTAAATGAATAGAACATCAGAACATAATAATATTGTTATTTTGCCTTTTTGTTACTCTAGAATATATTTCTCTGTACGTGTCTCTGTGGTAAATGTTAGCTCTATTAGGTGACTCAAAGTTTATGAATCTTTTTATACAGATTGAAAAAGTCTTTATTTAACACCTACAATTTGCTAGACACTTTGCTTCGTAATATAATACTGATTATTATAGTTTTTCTTCTCTTTTAAAAGACAAAGAAGTGGGCTAAGAAGTTTAATTTTTTTCAAAGTTTTAAAACTAATAAATCGTAGTTAATTTTCGAAATTTGGTCTCTTAGGTGCAGAACTAGTATTATTTTCACCATAACTACCATAAATGCCATAACTGCCTCGGTTTACTCTTGTCATTCTTTTTTTGTTGTTAAACATATATATTATGTGTTTTTATTAATATAATTAACAAATTTTACAAAAATGAACACACTGAGATATTTGGAGATAGCAGGATAAAAGGCCAGCAACCACATGTACCCTGTGCTTCAGGTAAAAACACATACTTCCTGACTTTTGATCTCAAGTGCTGTCTACCTAAATGAGCATGTCCATGAGGACTTGACCTCCAAGTTTCCCTCTCTCCTTTTCACAAGTATTTCCAAGACTTTTTGCCACAGCAGAGAGAGAGAGAGAGAGAGAGACGATGTCATGAGATTTGGGGATATTTCCTTTATATGATTCCACACCAGGAAATAGTAACCTTGGCATACACACTTATATATGTGAGTAGAAACTAACTCTCGGCCTTCCTACTTGAATAAAGGGCTGGCCAGAGGAAAGTGATAGTGAAGGGGCTTAGGATGAGAGGAAAAGGTGAGCCAGGAGTAAATTCTGGGGACTGCATATTTGCCTCTTGTCTGTCCTGTTAGGACCTAACCTAGGTTGCATGTCCACTCTTGACAACTCCTACCTCTCCCCACATAGATAAACTATAAGACAATTGCTATGATATTTTGTGAAGAAGGCTATGAGCCAGTGAATATTCAACTGAGTGATATCATGTAATAAAGTTCACAAATGTTTGTTGCTCAATGGAACATATAGGTTACATATATTATAATTTAATAAAAAGCACTTTAAGAGACCCACAAAACTAAAAAAAGGTTCTGTTATTGTTATTCTTCAAAATTACATTTTTTTTTTTTGAATTGGAGTCTCACTCTGTCGCGCAGACTGGAGTGCAGTGGCCGCTCCTGGCCACCACAGCCTCAACCTGTTGGGCTCTGGTGATCCTTCTGCCTCAGCCTTCCGAGTAGCCGGAATGACAGGCGCGCGCTACCACACCCGGCTAATTTTTTGATTTATTGTAGAGATGAGGTCTCGCCTGCCCAGGCGGGTCTCGAATCCACGGGCTCAGGTAATCCACTTACCTCAGCCTCCCAAAGGCGTGGGATTACAGGCTGAGCCACCGAGCCCGGCTTAAAATTACATTTTTAAATATTACATTAAGTCTGATCTTTTAACTCCAGAATACTATCAGTTTGATAGTTTTTATGATTTTAGAAACTTATTTAAAAGTACAATATTTGTATGGTACAAGAAAATACTGCTTTCAAGGGCCAAGACTCTAGGTAACAATAAGCAGGATCCTATTTTTTTTCTTCTCCATTAGCAATCCCCAGAGCTTTTGGTGAACAGAGTATTTTGCAATCTAGATTAAACCACTACTCAGAAGTTCTTTGAAGTCACATTAAGCTTTTGATTTTTGGTAGACCCGTTATCTATCACATCATTCTTGCCATTCTTAAATGTGCAACTTCATCTAAATCAGTAACAAATTGTTGACCAAACCTGGGAGAGAGGTGTCTTTGTTGTACAGAAATTTAGCATAGTGAGGATTTGAGATAGTTCATGTTTGGTAGGAAATAGTCTGTAAAGAAGAGGACGGTTGTTAAAGACAGAAATACACTGACATTTGGTAAGTTAACCAGTACTGCTGTTTAAGTCTAGCTTTGCTGATTGTCCATTGTTTCTATCACTGAGCAGCCTTGACATATTTGTAAAAACCACTAATGCTCACATTTACTTAGACTAATACCATTACAATAATTTTCACACATATTACTTCTGATTTTGCTTAACATTCCTGTGAATTTTCAGATGAATTGGCAGATTCAGGGAAGTTGGTCTACTTTCCCAAGACTGTAAAGCAACAAGACGGCGATGCTTACACTAAGACTGAGTTCTCCCACATTCTAATCTAGTATTTTCCCTCAGAAAACCTTTTTTCTAGTATGTGATTTTCCTTGATACAATTTTCAGTCTTTTCCTCCCCATTTGACTTCAACATGTATGCCTTTTCTAAAATTAATAGGAGGAAATACCAATTGGAAGCCTCCACTCAACTGTAAGATTTATAATTACCTGAACAGGATTGGATGCTTCTTCCTTCATCCTCGCTGTAGTAAAAGAAAAGATGCTGCTGATTTTGCCATATGTATGCATGTAAGTCATTGTTTTATTTAAAATCAAATGTGAATCTAGGACCCACTTGGATTTTTTTTCCACTTGATTTGTAATGAGAGTGTATAAATCATTTTCCAGTACTTTTTTTTATAGACTATCTTCTGCAATCTTATGAGTACTATAACAGCAGGAGCCCGTAGTGTATAAATTTATCTATTCTTTTCCCCCAACTTCTAGTAGACCCCCAGCTATCCTTAGTAGACTCACAATTATTTATGGGATAAAATGATCAAGAGATGATACTGTATTTGATATGTGAAGACATTTTCACTTTTAAACGTCTTTGAAATTGAGAGGCACCTTAACAATACCTGTAGGCCTAGGTAGAATTTGCATTTGCTTCTGCCTCTGCCAATTACCTAGAGAAACTGCCAACCTGAGACCCACCTTAAATTAAATTCTCTGCTTGAGGGCTTATGTGTCACACTGATAATGTGAATTTACTCTGCAAACTTGTCAACTGTTGCTTATGGTTTAAACCACAAGAGATTTCTTTTTCCCTCTATTCAGTGCCAAGATTGAATCATGCAAATTACCTTGCTCACCTTTTTCTCTATGGCAGTTTTATTTATATTGAGTGTCTAGCCCTTTGGTGGTCCAGCTTTACATAGGGTCTTCCTATTGGTTTTTCATTTTGGCTTTCTTTTCCCTTCATGACATATAAAGCTTATATAAATTGATGGCATCTTATATTTGATTAAATGTGGCATATTTTATTTATAAAGGAGATCGTATATCAAACTTTGGTAGGGACTAAGGTAATATATACCTTCTTAGGTATGTGTTCATTGTGAAACAGATGTAACTTGATTTGAAACTCATGCTGATTTTTTTATCAATCTATGCCATTTGTTCTAACTTAGGCTGGCCGTCTAGATGAACAACTCCCCAAGCAAATTCCTTTCACCATCCTCTCAGGAGATCAAGGTTTTCTGGAGCTAGAGAATCAATTTAAGAAGACTCAGAGGCCAGCTCATATACTAAATCCTCACCATTTAGAGGGAGATATGATGTGTGCCTTGTTAAATAGCATATCTGATACCACCAAAGGTATGCAGCTGCAGACACAGCACAAATCGCCCAAGAGGAGGAGACTTCACTGCTGAGAAAAACCAATAAACTGCTGTCCACTAATATACTGTTGCCTGCTCACTAAACCGTCATGATGTCATACTTCTGTCTTACTTATCTTTTCCTTATCTCACTTTCATTCTTTAGTGTTTAAGAAGGAGAATTAAGTCATAATAATTTTCTGGAACCCCTTTTTTTTTATCTAGTAGATAAAAATCTATATTCCTGAATATAAAATATATATATCATGGGTTGCAATATAATACCATGATTTTGAAATCTCAGAATTCAGATCTTCACTTTGTTTTTGAAATTCCGAATTTACTTTCAGTTTTTTTAGAAAGCACTGTGCTTATAGGTGAAAACCAGAAAGCAACAAATAGTAATACAGTAATACAAGTGGAAGAAAAATGATCATTTAAGAGGTTGACAGTGACAAAATGAAACCCTGATAATACTTCAGGGCTTTGGAGAAGGGGTGGGTACCTCCTGTCTTATTGCTGGAACTTGTACGCTCTTTCCCTTTGTGAGATTGTTCAGTGAAAGCTAATGTCCACTTTCACTTCTCAGTATTTAAGAAAGAATGTAATTCTAGGGATTCAGAAGTTTTTTGGGTTTTTTTTTCATAATTTCTGAAATATGGGTAGGAATAAAAGAATAGTTAATTTTAAGTGTCCTAATAATTTAAACTCATGAATAAGATTTGAACACATTAATGAATGAACTCAATGAAAAGCAGAAGCTAATTTTTGGTGTTTTTATTGTGTGCCTTTAAATTTCCAACTCTGCTACCTCCCAGATATTTTTTTCTTTTTATATATTTGGAAGCACATTTTAATTGAAAACCCGTACTGAAGAATTTTGCCGAATCTCTAATTATATGGATCAATTTATTTCTGCCGAGCTAGGAAACAATTATTTGTGCTCTTTAAATGGTGCTCAGTAAAGCAGTCATGATAGAAGATTATAAAGGAAAATGAATTCTGTTACATCTTTATGTCATACTTTAGAATTGAATGTTGTCTTCCTATTCAGTAATTTTTGGTTTTATTCACTTCTTTTTCTGTTTTTGCCTTCCTTAACACACACACACACACACACACACACACACACACACACACACACACACACACACCTGTTTTTTATTCACTTTTTCTGTTTTTGGCTTCTTTAAAACACACACACACACACACACACACACACACACACACACACACACACACACACACACACACCTGTTTTCTTCTACTCTTTTGTCATTGCTTCCCCAGTCCCCAACAGTATCTACTTAATATTTTGTAAAATACTTAAAATGTGTCCTTTTCCACATTAGACCAAACTTCTTTTCCTTCTCTTATGCTACTGCTTTTGGGAACATTTCTTTCACAATTTAGAATATGAAACCTGTTATGGCTTTGTCTCTATTTTAATTCTGTTTGGAATCAGAGCTGCATATGAGTAGGTCTGCATGGGGTATATTAGGGTTGGAGGTAAGATTCAGGTTATTAATATTTGATGATAATGCCCTTCCAAATGCCTGTTATGCTCTAGGTATTATATTGTTTTTACTCATTCATTCATATTCAGTAGTCATTTGAACTTATGACTCTTTGAAGGCTCATGTGTACATTATTCTGAATTTTTTGAAATGTAGAGATTGTGCAGTGGATGGAGAAGGGCATGGGCTTTGGTTGGAATGCTAACTTTGCTGCTTCCTAGCTGTGTGATTTCAGACAAGTTATTTAGCTTTTTCTGAGCCTAATTTTTCGTATCTGTAAGAGTATAAGAATTAGGATGTATATAGTGTCTGACACAGTATATGAAGTACTTTAGGTGCTGAATAAATAGCTATTTTTATTATTGCTGCCGTAAAAATATGATTCCTAGCCATCACATTTTTAAAGCAATGAAAGTAGCTTAAATAAAGTGACCAAAGCATAGAGTGTTTAAATCAAGAGATTTTGATCTAGATTTAAGGACCTAATAAATTATGTAATGCTTTTGTAACTCTAAAATTCAAAAATAGTTATACAAAATCATGGTATGTTCAGATTTAGTTATCAGATTTAAAACCAAATTTTTTCTTCTTAGAAGACTTAAAAGCATCAAATTGCCTGGTAGTGAACTTTATAAAGAATCAAAGAAAAAATCACTTTCTTGGATAACTCTTTATTCCATATTCTTTCCTAACAAATGGCTTTGTGAATAGTAGAGTAATAGTTTCAGAAAATCTCTCAATGTCAACTAATAATATAATTCCTATTAGGTCTTTAGATAATTTTGGTTACTACAGCAATGCCAGGTTCACTCCTTGCATATAGCTTAGCATGGTGTTCCTTCTTGTCTTCAGATTCGACAGTTATTTAAGGCAGGATGGTTTTGTGACAGGAGTGACTGGACCTTTGATAGAAGAGTCTTTTATTTATAACTTTTCAGAAATTTGCCATTACCAAGACCAGCAATAGGTTTTTATTAGACTGGAGATGCCTGTGTAAACAAGAAGAATCTCTTGAATAGTGAAATCAGAATTGGTCATATGGTATTTCATACTTGGAAAATTTAGCCCTTGCTAATTTCTTAGTTAATTCAAAATCTTTCAGGAGTTACTGATCTCAGTAAAAGTAGAGATATTTGGAGTTACTCGTCCTGTATATCAATGTCCAGACATTTGGCCTTAAGGCATACATTTTTGTTTAGAGGGTAGGAGCAAGATTAAATAGCTTTACCACTGCTACTTTTTTAGGTCTCTGACTTGCTTAGTTAAGATAAATTAGTTACTCCTTGTAGTAAGGTGAGCCTTTAAATTAAGATTGAAATTTGAATGTGTCATGGTTTTTGCCCTGATAATTCTGTCTCCTTCTAAACGTCAGGGTTTCACTATTGTTTCAATTACAGGTATGATATATGTATAAATTCTTGTAGAGACATTTTTTCCAAAATCTATTAACCTATCTCTAATTGCCTCCTCCTCCCCAATTTCCTGTGTCAGTTCTATTTTGTGTTGCATTTATCCTCAGGTTCTTAAAACTTAACAAGACACATGGATCCTTTTTTAGTAATTCTAATAGGAGGAGTCAGGTAGACTTTCTCTCTTATACCTTTTACATTTTATTCCCAAATATGTCTTTATTCTAACTTAAACCTTATTTTTCAAAGATGCAGACATAACTTTTCACTTAAATATTCAGTTTAAAAAAAAAGAAAGGTGAACTGGCCGTTACTAAGGACCTTTTATGTGTCAGCCACCATGCTAGCTGCTTTTTATATTTGTATTGTTTAAATATGTTTAAAGAACTTCTTCCACATGCTTCTTAATCCTCTTTGCACATTATGAAGTACAATTTGTTAGATTACCTCTACTTTATAGGTGAGGAAGGAAGCAGAAGTCCAGAAGGGTTAAATAACTTACCTGTGGCCACACAGTTAGTGCTTTTCTTTTCGTCAGTATCAACTGCTAAGGGTAAGACATTCACTGACATAAATAACTGATTTCATAACGTAGAGATAACTACACAGTGTGGATTACTAACTCTAACCATATCCTTGAAAAATGAAGATAATGAGATATGTTCTGCTGCAGTCCTAGGATATTACAGGGTTTATATAAAGATATCAAATACGAGGGTTATTTTAAAAAATAACATCCAGGAGGATACTTTTTTTTTTTTGTCAGAAGATACAAAGATTTGGTTGTGAGTTCTGGTGCTTTAAAAAGTAAGGTGAGACCGGGCTCAGTGGCTCAGCCTGTAATCCCAGCACTTTGGGAGGCCGAGGTGAGTGGATTGCCTGAACCCACAGGCTCGAGACCCACCTGGGCAACTTGGCGAGATTTCATCTCTACAATAAACCAAAAAAATTAGCCGGGCGTGATAGCGTGCGCCTGTAGTTCCAGCTACTTGGAGGGCTGAGGTGGAAGGATCGCCGGAGCCCAGCAGGTCGAGGCTGCGGTGGCCGGGAGTTGCCACTGCACTCCAGTCTGGGCGACAGAGTGAGACTCCAACTTTTTGAGTTGGATATATTTTGAGTTGGATATATACTGAATATATACTGAACATAGCCAAAGAAAGTGATTACCATTTTTATTTCCTTATACTCTTTTGTCTCGTAATTAAGCCTATATGCAGCACCATCTTTAGAGGTGCCTGACCTCAAGATGTTGGCACAAGAACTACAAGCGCTGTGGTGAGCTTATGTGAATACTGCAATGTGCAATTTCTAAGAAATTCACAAGAAACTCCCTCCCAACACTTCCTCCACCTTTCCTCTACTTAGTGTTCAGAGTACATAGAAGTTAGTATCTGACCATGCGCAGTGGCTTGCACCTATAATCCCGGTACTTTGGGAGGCTGAAACAGAATGATTAATTAAGCCCAGGAATTTGAGACCAGCCCGGGCAATGTAGCGTGACCCAGACTCTACAGAAAACAAAAAAATTAGGTGTGGTGGCACACATCTGCAGTCCCAGTTACTCAGAAGGCTGTGGCAGAAGGATCATCCGATCCCAGGAAGTTGAGGCTGCAGTGAGCTGTGGTCTTGCCACTGCACTCCAAACAGGGTAACAGAGTGAGACCCCCCAACGCAAATAAATAAGCAAATAAATAAATAAAAGTTAATATTTACAATGTTTTTCTTATTTGTTTTTCTTATTCTCTTGGGAATTACATATAATGAAAAATATTTTACCACAAGACAATTTTTGTCGAATCTGAACACTCTTCTTAGATGGTTTAGTTTGTAAACCTAAGACTTTTATTATTGGGTGTGGCTTCATTTTGGATGAATGGGTTAGAGGCATTAAGTATAGTTGATTTCTATAGAATCATACCGGTTAGATTTTAAAAGCCATCATATAAATTGAACATAAAATTCACGCATGCTGTGAAAGTGTATGTGAGTGAAGCAGGATCATGACTGGTGGAACAGGCATTGCATAATTGTTGAATTCTAAAATCTATGTGTCTGTTGTTTTCTCAGCCTGGTAATGAGACTGTAGATTGTTTCTTTGGGCACCATTCTGAAAATCTATTTAATAAAATTAATTCTGTGTAAAGGTACCAAAAATAGAAAAAAAAATTCATGATTTTCTCTTTTCTACAGATGGAGTTGATTGAGGCAAAAGAACCCTTTTATAATATTTGCAACCCAGTGTCAGGCTAATCCTTTTCATTCAAACCTACAGTTTTGCCTTAGGTCTTGCATGCAAGATCACTTATGAAATATTGGTTTTGACTGACCTTGACTTTAAATTGCAATAATAGAAACCCCTGGGTATTTTATCTTTTTCTTAATGTTTAGAGGTTTTGCTTTGTTCCTCAGACTGTAAATGTAATGTTTTATTTCCCTAAAAACGTTGCTTGAAATAGTTGAAGCATTTTGCTGGAAAGAATGGCAAAGCATGACTTATAACAACAAATTTCTGCAGGAAAGGAATCTAGTAAAATACAGTGATTTAATGTTTTGATTATAGACAATTATAAGTCTTTAATTTTTTTTTTTTTTTTTTTGAGTGGGAGTCTCACTCTGTTGCCCAGGCTGGAGTGCAGTGACACGCTCATGGCCACCACAACCTTGCCCTGCTGGGTGTTTGGAACTACAGGCATGCGCCACCACGCCCAGCTAATTTTTTGATTTATTGTAGAGATGAGGTCTTACCAAGTTGCCCAAGCTGTTCTTGAACGCACGAGCTCAAACAGTCTTCTCACCTTGGCCTCCCAAAGTGCTGGGATTATAAGCATGAGCCACCATGCCCGGCCTTTTAATTTTTAATGTATATTTTGTTTGCACGTTTGTAAAGAAGCAAATATGCCCATGTGATTTGTGTTCAGTTACTTAAATGCTTATTCAGTCACTATGACATAGTTATAGATGCTTATCTATGTATAACTGTGTAGTTATATACTGATTTAAATGTAGTTAAAGTGATAAGGCAAATATTAGGTCACTGATAATACCATGTTTCAAATTTATTTTAAGATAAATTTCATTTTTCAGCACAGTTTTAGATTTACAGAAAAGGTGTGAAGGTAGTACAGCGAGCACTCCACACTGAGTCTCACCTGTTAACATCTTATCTTAGTGTGATAAATTTGTCATAATTAATGTACCAGTATTGACATTTTTACTAATTAAAGTCCAAACTTTATTTGGGTTATTTTAGGTTTCCCCTAATATTCTTTTACTGCCCCAGAACCTCATCTAGGAGTCTGTGTGACATTTAGTTGTTGCATCTCCTTAGGCTCCATGGTTCAGATCTTAAGTGACTTTTGCAATACCTAGTCAGCCTTGTCATATTATAATATAAAGCCTTCAGTCTCATTATGAAAGCATATAAGACATCAGATCATGCCGGGCTCGGTGGCTCAGCCTGTAATCCCGCGCCTTTGGGAGACTGAGGTGAGTAGATTGCCCGAGCCCGCGGGTTCAAGACCCGCCTGGGCAACTTGGCGAAACCTCATCTCTACGATAAAAATAAAAAAATTAGCCGGGCGTGGTAGCACGTGCCTGTAGTTCCAGCTACTTGGAAGGCTCAGACGGAAGGATCGCCGGAGCCCAAAAGGTCGAGGCTGCGGTGGCCAGGAGCGGCCACTGCACTCTAGTCTGGGCGACAGAGTGAACTCCAACTCAGAAAAGAAAAAAAAAAAAAAAAGACATCAGGTCAGTACGTTTGTGCTGTGCAAGAGGTATTAATTAAAACCTATCGTGTTACCTCTATAGAAATGAATGTATATGATTTTTAAGATACTAGAGAATTTAATCTGTCACCATGTTTAATATTATTTGGTAAGCATTTGCAAAAAAACAGCAGCCTAATGGGTAGTAAGCTTGGGTATGAGAAAAGTCATTGAAAATAATATTGTTTGATAATACATAAATTATGGCACAGTAATTTTTCAGAAATACAATTCTTCTTACAGAATGTGACAGTGATGATAACATGAGTTCAAAAAGTACTTCAGTAGAAGAATTCAGATCCACAGAAGGTAAGCTAATAGAGTTAATCTCTTCTCTATTTGACTGTGTATTTTTTTTTTTGCTCCCTCTCTCACCCGTTCACCCCTCTCACCTTCTTCTACTCCTAAGTTTTAAAAGAAAAGTGTCTTCGTTTGGAGGATATCTTGCATTTTCTCATGTTAGGTGATGTAGGGTAATATTAGTTTAGAAGGCCAGAATGGGGGTCATCCAATTATGGTTAAAGGGTCAGCTGTGAGCCAAACCCAGTCCACCACCTGGTTTTATAAATAAAGTTTTAGGAACACAGCCACACTCTTGTTTTAAGTTTTTTCTGGGCTTTTGCTTTTGTACTACAACAGCAAGGTTGAGTAGGTGTGACACAGACAGTACAGCAACCCCCCCCAAAAAACAAATAATTACTTTCTAACTCTTTAAAGAAAAAGATTGCTAACCCCTGGGCTAGGATATGATTTTGCTTGCCTAATTTTAGTTTATCTTGAATAGTATTAAATGAAGAGTTTAACATATTTGCAGTGGAACTTCAGAAGCAAGCATTTATATCTAAACATTAATGGATTGTTTCTGTAAATTAAAATTCTTTCTCCTTCTTCGTAAAAGAAAAGCTGTTTCCTTCCATAGATTAAAGAGAACTTGTGTCACTTGGCATCAGATCATTTCTTGGCTGTACCACTATGTGGTTGTATCATGTAGCCATTTTTTTACTTTGGTTTTTCCATAATAGATTATACTTTTTAATAACCAAGGGAGGGGAAATGAGATACTGGATCTTAGAAGATACTTTGAGCTTCCCTGGAGAAGTTGAAAATTTTATACAGTATCTTTGTTTGACATTAAAGGAAAACGCTAAGAGTCTTCATGTATATTTCAATTCAGTATTGTTGGAGATTTTTAGGGTAGGAATGTGGTGGCAGGATAGTAGGGGTGGAAATGCAGCTGGACACACAAAAACACAGTGGCCCTGTTGATTTTTTTATTTTGTTTTGTTCATTTGGTTGATGTCATGTAATGTAATTAGTTTGACTAAGAGAATACTAGAGCTTTGTCCTATTAGGAAATTGGGAATTTTTAGTCTGTCAGTAGAATTCATTTGATGAATCTAATCTTTCTTTTAATCTTTCTTTCTAATCTAATCTTTCTCTCTTATAGCCAAAATCCATTGGTTAAACAAAGTTGGCAGTAAATCTGCAGCCTAATTGGAAGCAAGTTTTTTGGCCAACTTGTTTTCCCAACATAGTCTTTCAAGGTCTAGCTCAGTGAATTAAACAAATGAAAGAATTTTGTGGGTTTTAAACAAAACCTGCCAGCTAAGTTGTTTATCAAGGCCACTAAAAAGATAAACCCCAATGAACATCTAAGGAGTTCAGATTTTGCAGCCTTTATTTACCACCCCATGACTAATCCCATGGAAAATACCAGGCAAAATTATAACTTTTAAATAACCACATTTGGAAGCCTTCAAAGTTTTGCGGGTGCCTAGCTAACCTAGGAAATCTGAGATACGTGTTAACTAGGTGAGGACCAGAACCTCTAACTTTTTTTTAAATCTATGTAATGCAATTTATGGTTTGGAGATTGAGCTTTTACATTTTCTGATTCATTACTTTGGAAAAAAAATTACTCTAAAGGATTCAAGAAAAGATACTTTAAACTTGTTCTTATAGTTAAAATAGTCATAGGGATATAATGTTCTAATTATATAAATAATGCTTTATTTATCTTTACTTCCACAGCACTTAACCCAGTGTTTGGCATGAAATGTATAACAAACTTAAAACATGTTAGAGCCACCAGAACCTATTTCCCTATACTGGATAAAAGACAGATAAGATGTTGGGTTATGCTGTTGACCCTGTGCCACGGGAGCAAAATAATGTTCTAGTCCAGACCTGACAGCAAAACTCAAAAAAGTGTAAAGAGTCTCTCAAGTCTCTTCTCATTCCTTCCTTTCCCAATACAACTGTAAATGTCTGACAAATGGTGGCAAAAGGCAGGATAAGTTTGCTTGTAGCTTTTTGCTTTAGAGGAGGACAACCTGTCCCCCCCATGATTTGTCTTATTCTTTGTTATTCTTCATAGACTAGTATCGGACTCTAACAACTCATGCCAATCATAACATTCCTATACAGTCTATTTTGTGTACTTGATAGGGGAAATAAAGGGCACATAATGTGGTGGTGAGGAGTACAGACTTTGGATTCAGACTGCCTGAGTTAAAACTCACTCTGATGTATACGTGTTGTATAATATTGGACAAGTCACTTAACTTCACTGTGCTTCAGTTTCCTAATTTATTTTATTTTATTTTATTTTTTTTGAGTTGGAGTCTCACTCTGTCACCCAGACTGGAGTGCAGTGGCTGCTCCCGGCCACCGCAGCCTCGACCTGCTGGGCTCTGGCGATCCTCCCACCTCAGCCTTCCAAGTAGCCGGAATTACAGGCACGTGCTACCACGCCTGGCTAATTTTTTTGATTTATTGTAGAGATGAGGTCTCGCTGCCCAGGTGGGTCTCGAACCCGTGGGCTCAGGCAATCCACTCACTTCAGCCTCCCAAAGGCGCGGGATTACAGGCTGAGCCACCGAGCCTGGCAGTTTCCTAATTTTAAAAATGAACCTACCTTATTAGAATAACATGGCACATAATAAGGAGTATATATGTTGGTTGCTCCTGCTGTAATTAGGATTATGATAATCATTATATCATTAGTCACTTTTACCTTTATCTAAGGTCCATTCTGGAGATATGCTTACTAAATTTTCCCATCTTTGGAAAACAGAGGACAGCATTATATATATGATTACCCATGTAAAACCATCTTTCTATAAATGTTAGTAATTTGCTTTACTTTTAGAGTTTCTTCAATTAATAGTAGTCATCTAGATTTTATTAATATTTTAGTATAACATAAATACTAAAATTCTATATTGTGGCCAGTTTAAAGAACAAGAAAGGCTAAGAGAGACTAGAGTGTTCAGTTTTAAAATTCACTTAATATTTATGAACAAAGTATTACTACATTCAAAACTGTTCTTAATCTTTTTTTTTTTTTGAGTTGGAGTCTCACTCTGTCGCCCAGACTGGAGTGCAGTGGCACGCTCCCGGCCACCGCAGCTCAGCCTGCTGGGCTCTGGTGGTCCTTCTGCCTCAGCCTTCCAAGTAGCCGGAAATACAGGCGTGCGCTACCACGCCTGGCTAATTTTTGATTTATTGTAGAGATGAGGTCTCGCCAAGTTGCCCAGGCGAGTCTCAAACCCGCGGACTCAGGCAATCCACTCACCTCGGCCTCCCAAAGCGCTGGGATTACAGGCTGAGCTACTGAGCCCGGCCTGTTCTTAATCTTAACAACTTATGAGAGTCAGAATAGTTTCTTCATTTTATATAAAAACAGAGGCTTCTAAACATTATGTAATTTAACCTCAGGTTCACAACTTGAAAATGACTGGGGTACAATTTGTAAATAAGTTTTCTGATTCCTACTACTGGATTCTTTTTTATTCTGCCATAGTTACTGCTGTCAAGGAGAGTGAAATTAAAGCAGAAAGGAGAGTAAGAAGAACATAGACCTAGCCACAGAATAGAAAAGCAAAGACAAACCTTTACAAGTGCTTTTTATTTCTTCATATGGCTTTGAGCTACTATCTGATGTCCTTTAATTTTTGCCTGAAGGATTCCTGTTAGCAGGTCTACTAGTAAAGAAATTCTGTACCTTTTGTTATCTGAGAATGTCTTAATGTCTTCATTCTTTGATAATAGTTTTGCCACACATGAAATTCTTCATTGACAGTTGTTTTTTTCCTTCTGAACTCCATTTTTTAAAAATGGGAAATCAACCATTATCTTATTAAGAATCTTTTGTATGTGATGAGTTGCTTCTCCATTACTTTCATTGTCTTTAGCTTTTGATGGTTTGGCTATAATATACTTTAAGTTTATCCTCTTTAGAGTTCATTGAACTTCTTGGATATATAGATGCACTTTCATCAAATTGGGACTTTTTTAACCTATTTCTTTAAACATTCTTTCTCGTCCTAGACATCTATAACTTATGTTATTCCACTTGATGGTGTCCTGCAGGCCCCTTAGATTCTATGTAAGACCCTGTCTCTACAAAAAAATAAAAAAATTAGCCAGGCATGGTGTGTGTACCTGTAGTCCCCAGCTACTTAGGAGGCTGAGGCAGGAGGATAGCTTGAGCCTGGGAGTTTGAGGCTGCAGTGAGCTGTGATCATGCCACCGC
This sequence comes from Carlito syrichta, assembly GCF_000164805.1. Classification (NCBI taxonomy): domain Eukaryota; kingdom Metazoa; phylum Chordata; class Mammalia; order Primates; family Tarsiidae; genus Carlito; species Carlito syrichta. The sequence goes on from NW_007253972.1 coordinate 344,854, forward strand.
ACTCCACCTTTAGTGGCAAAGTAAAACCCTGACTAAAAAAAAAAGGGTAAAAATATGGTATAAAAGATTTTTTAAAAAGGTACATCTGTATAGATACTTTCCCTGAATGGAGCTTGCAGGACTGGTAGCTGAGTGAGTGAATGTGAAGGCCTAAGATATTACTGTATACTACTCTAGACTTTATACACATTGTACCCTTAGATTAGACTACATTAAAAAAAATTTTTTTTTAATTTCTTAAGTGATAAATTAACCTTAGTTTACTGTAACATTTACATTATAAACTGTGTTTTTTAACTTTTTGACTGTGTAATAACATTTAGCTTAAAACATAAACACATTGTATAGCTGTACAGAAATATTGTCTTTATATCTTTATTCTATAAGACTTTTTGTTTTAAAAATATTTTTATTACTTTTTAAACACCTTTGTTAAAAACAAAGACACAAACACACATATTAGCCTATGCCTACACAGGGTCAGGATCATAAATATCACTGTCATCTACCTCTACATCTTGTCTCAAGCTCTTGGGCTCAAGCAATCTACCTACCTCGGTCTCCCAAAGTGCTGGGATTATAGGTGTGAGCCACCACGCCTGGCCACATCTTGTCTTACTGGAAGGTCTTCAGAGTCTGTAACATTCATGAAGCTGTCATCTTTTATGGTAACAATGTCCTTCTTCTGGAATATCTTCTGAAGGACCTGCCTGAGGCTGTTTTACAGTTAACTTTTTTTAAATAAGTAGAAGTACACTCTAAGATAATGATAAAAAGTATAGTATAGTAAATATATAAACCAGTATTATAGTCTATTATTATTAAGTGTTATATACTGTGCATAATTGCATATGTATACTTTTATCTGAATGGCAGCAGAGTAGGCTTGTTAATACCAGCATCGGCACAAACACATACATAACGTGGTATGCTGCAGCATCAAGAGGGCTATGCAATAACGAGGCAATAGGAATTTTTCAGATCCACCATAATCTTATGGGACCACTGTTGCTTTTGCAGTCTGTTGTTGACCAAAATGTTGTTATATGGCACACAACTACCATTGGTTTCTATTTTTTATCCATTCTTTTAACTGGCAGCTTTAATTCATATAAGCTCACTATAGATATTGATATATTTGTATAGCTGGTCCCTACTCCCTACTTAATGATGGTTTGACTTTTCACCCAGGCTAGAATGCAATGGCATGATCACGACAATCATGGCTCACGGCAGCCTCAACATCCTGGACTCAGATGATCTTTCCACTTCAGCATCCTGAGTAGCTAAGACTACAGGCATGTGCCATCATGCCTGGCTAATTTTTTTATTTTTTGTAGAGACAAGGTTTTACAGTGTTGTACACTCTGATCTCAAACTCCTGGGCTCAAGCAATCTGTCTGCCTCGGCCTTCCAAAAGTGTGGGGATTACAGGTGTGAGCCACCACACTTGGCACATTTCACTTTTGATTTTTCAACTTTACAGTGGTGTAAAAGTAATATGTATGCAGTATAAAATGTAATTTGAACTCTGAATTTTGATTCAGTTTCTTGATAACTTTATTATAAAATTGACTTTGTGTTCAATTATTTTGCCCAACTATAGGTTAATGTAAGTGTTCTAAGCACATTTCAGATAGGCCAGGCTAAACTATGATGCTTGGTAGGTTAGGTGTATTAAATGCATTTTTGACTATATATATATATATATATATATATATATATATATATATATATATATAGGAGTTGAGGTCTCACTCTGTTGCCCAGGCTGGAATGCAGTGGCACAGTCATGGCTCACTGCAGCCTCAAACTCCCAGACTCAGGCACTCCTCCTCCTCAGCCTCCTGAGTAGCTGGGGCTACAGGCATATGCCACCACGCCCTGCTAATTTTTTTTATTTTTTGTAGAGATGAGGCCTTGCTATGCTGTGTAGGCTGGTCTTGAACCGGTTTCAAATGATCCTTCCACTTTGACCTCCCAAGGTGCTGTGATTACAGTCATGAGCCACCGTGCTTGGCCTGACTTACAGTATTGTAAGCCTACAATGGATTTACCAGAATGTACCTCATCATAAGTCAAGGAGCATCTGTATTTGTTTCTGCTGTTTCATCCTTAGCTTTGTCTTTTTTAAAAAAATTAATCTGTAAGTTATATACTTTATTTATATTATTTTGTGATTATCTTGGAATTTTACCACTCACGTGTGTGTGTGTGTGTGTGTGTGTGTGTGTGTGTGTGTGTGTGTGTGTGTGTGTATTAAACTTAAAGGTCAAAACATACCTACATTTTGTCCACCTCTTTGGAACAGTAAGAACTTCTGGTCCTTTCCCAGACTTACATGCTAATATTCTCCAATATTTTGATCTCTGTGTATATGTGTGTATAGTATAATGCACACACAAAAACGTACAAAACATCACACATAATAGGTAGCCACCTCTCAGGTTGAAAAATAGATCACCACCAATGTATTAGTCTCCTAGGTCTACCATAGTAAAGTATTATAAACTGGGTGGCTTAAAACAATAGAAATTTATTGTCTCACAGTTCTAAAGGCTAGACATGTAAAATCAAGCCGTTGACAGGGCCATGCTTCCTCTCCTAGCTTCTGGTAGTTACTGTTGATTCCAGGCATTCTTTGATGTGTAGATGTATCACTCTAATCTCTTCCTCCATGTTCATGTGGCCCTCTACTCCCTGTGTGTCTGTCTTCACATGGAGTTTTCCTCTTCTTATAAGGACACCAGTCATATTAGGTTAAAGCTCATCCTAATTACCTCATCTTACCTTGATTATACTTCCAAAGGCCTTATTTCTAAATTAGGTCACATTCACAGATACCAGGAGTTAGGGCGTATCTTTTGTGGGGGACGCAATTCAACCCATAAAAGCCAGTAGCCTAGATGTATCCCTCTTGTGCCTCATTCCAATTACTTCCCCTGCCCTTTCCACAGGTTAGTAACTACTGTTGTGACATGAAACACTGTAGTTTACTAGTACTTGATTTTGAACATTATCTAAATGGGCTTGTATAAACCATCACTGTCCAGTAGAACTTTCTGTGGTAATGAAAATGTCCTACATTTGCACTGTCCTAGGGTTGCCACTGATCACATATGGCTTTTGAGCACTTGAAATGTGACTTGAGGATCTGAATTTTAAATTTTATTTAATTTAAATATAAATAATTACATATAGTCAAGAGTCCATCATATTGGACAACACAGGTGTGTGCTTTATTCTTTTGTGTCTGGTTTCCCTCAATTAACATTACTTTAGAGATTCATCCGTGTTTTAGCATGTAGCTTTGGTTTGTTATTTCCATCACCAAATAATAGTCTATTCTGTGTATTTACCATAATTCACTTATTCTGTTACTTATAGACATTTGATTTGCTTGTATTTTTTGGTTGTTACTAGTAAGTTCTACTGTGAACATTCTTGTACATGTCTCTTGCTGCATGTGTGTCCTTAATTCTGGGAATATATACTTAGGAGTGGAATTGCTTATGTTTAACTTGAGTAGATAGTACCAAACTATTTTTCCAAAGTAGTTGTGCCAATTTCTTTCATTTCAGTAGTGTATATGAGTTCCCATTGATCCACATCCTCACTAATTATTGAAATCACTCAGTCTTTTTAAATGTTAGCTACTCTGATTAAAATGCTTTTCTTTGTGGTTTTATTGTCTCACAGTTCTAAAGGCTAGACATGTAAAATCTAGTAATTTACATTTTTTCTGATGAGTAATGTTTATTGGCTATTTAAGCATAATCTTTTGTGTATGACTTTTACATTTTTCTATTGAGTTATCTTTTGTTTTTCTGGGTTGAAACTCTGTTAGGTTTTTCTGGGTACAATGTATTGCAGATTTTTTTTTTTTTTGAGTTGGAGTCTCACTCTGTCGCCTAGACTGGAGTGCAGTGGCCGCTCCCGGTCACTGCAGCCTCGACCGGCTGGGCTCCGGCAATCCTTCCACCTCAGCCTTCCAAGTAGCTGGAACTACAGGCGTGCGCTACCACATTAGTGCCTGGCTAATTTTTTTTTTTTTTTTTAATTGTAGAGATGAGGTCTCACCAAGTTGCTCAGGCGGGTCTCGAACCCGCGGGCACAGGCAATCCACCCACCTCAGCCTCCCAAGGCGCGGGATTACAGGCCTAGCCACTGAGCCCGGCTTGCAGATTTTTTTTCCACTCTGTGACTGCCTTTTTGGTCATTGGATAGTGCCTTTTGATGGAAAAAGTAACTTCAGTTCAGTCCAGTTTGCCATTCTTTTCTGTAGTGTTTTTGAATCCTGTTTAGTAAATTTTTTCCTATATTAAGATTATAAAAACATTCCCTTTTATTGTCTTCCAGAAGCATATTTGTTTAGACTTTCACAATTAGATATATAGTATATCTGAAACTTATTTTTGTGTATTCCTTAAGGTATGGATAATATTTCATATTATTTTCCATATGGTCTATCAGTTGACCTTCCACCATTTATTAAAAAACACAACTTTTCCCACCATTCTGTGGTGCTACCTTTGTCATAAATCAAGTTGTCCATATATGCATGGGTCTGTTTCTGAGCTGTCTCTTACTGTTCCTTTGGGCACTAGTACCATAGTGTTAATTACTGTAACTTTATAATAAGTTTTCAAATCTTAGACAAGTCTGGTCATCTTGTTTTTCTTTGTTAAGAGTGTCTTGGCTTTTCTTTGCATTTCCTCATCCCTTTGAATTCATCTTCGGGCAACTCACTGATCCTAGAATGTAGCTTTAATTTAATATAGTTTATACTAGTTTGTGGTACTTTAAATTACAGACAATGTTACATCAGTGCCCCCACCCAGAGGAAGATGCAGTTGTATCTTAGGAGAATCGCTGGTGCCTATAAAGTAGGCACTGAGAGACTATGGACCAGATCGATTGTTGTAAATCTGGTGTGAGAAGCTAGTGAAGGCCCAAAATTGACACCGAATTACCCTCCTGAATTTTAGCAGCATTTCCCGGAAAGAGTTGGAAAAAGATCTGTGAACCCAATAATGTCTGTCTCATTTTGCTGCCCCAGTATATAATGAGCATTCAATAAAGATTTGTTAAATGAGTGGGCATACATCTACATATGGTATATATTATATGCTTCTCTGATGACATTTGTGTAACTATGGGTTTTACTCTTTGCCTTAGATGGTAGGATGCTTAATGCTAAATTTATTCCCAGATTTGAGATATAATTGACAAATAAAATAGCTAAATTTTTAACAGCCTGTGAAATTTTGCCATTTCATGGTGTTGCCTTTATGTTTCTCTTTTAAGTCTTATATGCATCACCTTAAGTCTTTTAGAAAATAAGTGATATAGTTTTGTTTTGTTTTAATGTCGAAACAAGTGATTATCTGTCAGTGATTAAAAGTTTGTTGATTTTCTGCATCCCTAAATGGAAGTAACCTGCAGGTTCCTTAATACATTAAGTTCATATACATTTAACATTTGATTCACGATCCTATCTCGACTGTCATATTTCAGAATACTCAAATTTTAATAGACTGCCAAGTTATCCTGAGTTTTTCCACCTTGATTTTCCTTTCCTTCTTAAAAAGATGAATATAGTTGATGAAACTTACATAATGCACATGTTGAATAATTTTTGCCCTAAGTATTAAAATTCTATATATTTTTTAATGCAGATGTGGAATTAGAAGAAGCTATTAGAAGAAGTCTTGAGGAAATGTAATTAAAGATATTACCACACAACAGCAAGTGACCTTGAAGAGACTCAGGATAAAGAATTATTGAGTTTGTTTTCTAAAGGGGACCAGAAATCCACTAGTCAAAATGTATTTGAAAACATGTTTTTGCTTTCATATGTTCAAAATAGAGTATTTACTTTGTATTTTTGTGCTATTGTGCAAAAGTGTACAGAGGGAATAGAATACATACTAATGCAAATATAAATCGTGTATTCCAATAGAAGTGTCACAGTTTCCTAGTTAACTTTGAATTCATATATTTAGGTTAAAAAAGATTTTTAAAAAAAGAAAAAAGAAAAGCTCTTAAAGGTTGTTTCTGTTTCCCAAATAGCATTAGTTCCTTAATTTTATTTGTAATGTCCAGATGATTCTACTTTATTTTTTTAGGAGTGAAATGAATATAAATAAAGCTGCCATGGGTCAATTTTTTCATAAATTCTACTTCTCATGTGGCACTATTATATAATATCCTTGAGGTCTTTGTTTATGATGATTAGAGGAGGGTAACGGAAATAGATGACAAATTTTACAGTGATGTTCTTTGTGGGTATCACAGAAATGTATATTCTTGCTTTACAGCAGCACATTACTAAAAAAAAACCTTAATTTTTTAAAAAAATAATTAAAATGAAACCTTTTCCATTCCTTTTATCTGCTTAAACTTTTATGCGACTTGTATGATCTCCTGTTTAAAGGGAATAATGTCAAACTACTTGCATAAAATTAAACTTATTTTCAATAATAGTCCTTTTTTATATATTTGTGTAAACATAATATTCTTCAGAAAATAATGTTGAAGGTCTACTCAGGAATAATCTTCCTTAACTCTTTAAAATTTTTATTTGATATGCAGTATCTTCAATTTCACTATTCATTGAATTGTCAGTTTCTTACATTTGATATTACATATTTAATTCTTAAATATTGAGGTCCTCTTGTGAATCATAGAAAGTACTACATAAGTAGAAGGCCAAGAAGGGCTTGCCATACTATCTTTGTGTATATACTTCATGTTATTTGACCAGAAATGTCTTATCCCTAAAAATTTTGAGTAGTAATTATTTCCCAAATTTAAAAATATTTCTATAAATGTAAAGCTTTTTTTTATATTTAAGACAAAAAGGTATCATGGCTAGAATTGTGTTCCTTCTCTGAAACACTAGATATTTCGGTGTGAAATGGAATTACTTGGTTTTTTTTTATGACTGTAGTTTGTCAGTCCACATTAGATACCAATTTGTGTTTTTTTCCTTCAGCTGTCACTTGTGTTCCTCTCTGCTTGCATTTTTTAAAAAGTAGACACTTTTAAGTTGGCTTGAGAATTTGCCAATCATCTTTCCAAAGTGACTACATTGTGCTTTTACTTTTTATGTTAAAGTGGTCAAGCAAGGTTTTAGAAGGTGGTCATTGAGCGGTAACTTACACACCACTGCAGGGCTCACTAAGTAATGAGGAGCAGAAAGGGCATTCTGCAAGGTGGTTAAGCAGATGTGGGGCAAGAGGAGATAGCAGCCTTTTGCCTGAGTCCACACACAGGTGTGATGTGCACTGACTCTGTATGAAGAAGCTTTTGTGGTGTGTGTGGTGGAGAATAACTGAAGCTTTTGATATGACAAGAAAGAGATAATTCATCATGACACATAAGAAAAGGTAATTGGGTTGCTGAGTGTTTTAATTAATAATTGTCACTGATTATATTTCTACTTGTTAAATAATTATAAAAATTATTTCATAATTTCACCTTAGACATGAGGAGATGTAATCACTGTATGACATTAGAGAAAGTTATATGGATGTTATCAAAAGTAAATGTTCTAACATTGACAAAAATGCTTATCTTTTCATTACATCATTCATTCACAAAGTATTTATTGATTACCTACATGTGCCAGTGATTGTTCTAAGCACTTGGGATATACCAGAGAGGAAAACAAAGCCCTCACCCCTTTAAAGCACACATTGATGGAGAGGCAGAGGAGTTGGACAGTGTGTTAGATAATAAGTAAGCAAATAAAACTGCATATTCGGTGGTGACAAATGGAATAATGGAAAAGAAAGAAGGGAATGGAATAAATAGTGCAGTGACAGAGGACGGAGGAAGCTTGCTACTTTTAACAGGGTGGCTAGGAAAGATCTCACCAATAGGTGAACTTGAGTAAAACCTGAAGAAGGCGAGGGAATGAACCATGCAAATATATAGGGAAGAGAGTTCAGGTAGAGGAGGAGAAAGGTCTGGAAGGGAGCTTGGCACATTAAAGGAAGAGCAACAAGGCTAGGGCAGGTGGAGAAGGATGAGCTAGAAGAGTCATAGGAGATGAAGTCCTTGAGACTTTTCTAAGGAGCCATGGAAGGTTTCTGAGAGCAAGTGGTGTGATCTGCCTTATTGGGATTACCGTAGTTGCCGTACTGAGACATGTACATGGGGGGCAAGAATAGAAGCAGGGAGACCAGAGAGGAAGGTGTTACAGCACTCCAGCTGCAGATTGACCAGGTACCTTGGACCAGGATGGTGGCAGTGGAACTGGGAGGAATCTGGATATACTCTGAAGGTGGAATTGTTGGGATGTACTAATGGGTTGGACCTCGGATGTGAGAAAATGAGACCAGGATGATTCTAAAGTCACTTCATAGACTTTGAACCATTCACAAAGTGGGTTTGGATTTCAAGTTTGTGTCATGATGCAATAAAATACTTTAAATGAGATCAAATAACCCCCTACACCAATAGTTAATTAGGATTTAGAATTAGTTCAGAGAGAATTGGAATCCGGGCTTAAGGGCCTCATCTCTGTTCAAGTATTTAAATGGCTTTGATCTCTGATGAAAGGCTGTAGTTCAGTTTTAAACTGTTATTATCTATCATTTTCTGTGCCCTGTGCATTTTCATCCTGCAGTAGGAGGCACAGAGCTATCCTGAGAGGGAGCAAAGCACAACTTTTTAAATAGACAAATCTTTGTATTATCAGTCCTCCTCCAGCGTCTTCTGACCTTTATGGTGTCTGACCTAAGGGCTGACTGCATCTTTTTATTGTTAGCAGGATTTTTAAAAGGTGAGTGTGAACTGACCTTCTTAATACCGATTGTTTCACTCAGATTCCAACATAATTTTTAATAGGAAAAAAATGAAAACCCTTCATTAGAATGGATGGACATGAAGTGGATGCACCTTGCTGCCCACATCTAGGCAGGGCCGCGTTTTGAAGGAGTGAGTGGAAAAGAAAACGCCACCCCGCCTTTCCCGCTCTCCTCAGTGTTGTCCAGGCTTTGGTGATTCCCCGCTCAGGAGAGAGTGACGGAACAGGCCGGGTCGGGAGCGCAGACGCCTGGGGCTGTTCCCACAAGGGACCTTTCCCGCGTCCGGGGACTGGCCGTCGTCGTTCGGACTCCGGGCCGGGTGGGGGAGAAACTAAACGAAG